>NW_011887813.1:282871-430928 GCF_000806365.1 Fopius arisanus | reverse complement strand
AAAAGTTTTTTGGAAATATCTCAGAAACTATCCAACCGTTTACATTTTTCATTCTTTTGAAATGTTCGTCTCAATGTGTTCTATATGGATCAGTCAGAATATACATATATGTTCCTGCAAAGTTTTCGAGATATTTCAATTTTCATTTTTTTCAAAAAAATGCGAACTACACCCTCTCTCATTTTTAAAAATCAATCTATCAAACTTGAAATTTGGCAAAAAGATTCCTCTTATAACTGCGATGGTTGGGATTGCAGATGGGCTAAATCGGATGATTCGTTCAGGAGATATTCAACTTTGTATCTGAAGCGATTTTCTCAAATATCTCAAAAACGACACAGCTGATTTTATTTTTCTTTTTTGCAAAATAGTCGATACATTATGCCCTAATTCTATGAACCAAAGAGTTTCACGCGTTCGAAAAAAAATCTGAAGATATGTCAATTTTCATGTTTAAAAAAAAATGCGACGTACACCCTCTCCGATTTTTAGAAATCAATCTATCAACTTGAAATTTGGCACAAAGTTTTCTGTTATGACCATAATGTTTCATATTGAAGATAGGCTTAATTCCAAAAATATGAAAATTTGAGAGATTACAGGTACTCCATTCGGAAGCCAACCATCAATGAAATTGATGGCAAAATAAAATTTAAAAAAATTAGAATTTTTTTTTCCGGTCGGGATCGGACGATTGCAATGCTTCCATTCGGAAGCAAAATAAATAAATAGCATGTGAAGTAACAATCATGTGTCTTCTACGGCTAGGAATGGCAAACTGCTTGTTTTACACTCAGTTTGTTGGGTAATTGTGGCTTTACTGTCTCCTATAAATATTGTAGATAGTGTAGGTAGTGTTTTTTGGGGAGTCCTTCATGGGCAGAAGTTGTGAACTCCCGTGTACTTAGCAGAAAGGGTACAATAATTAGGAAAACTATCTTATGTATTCGATTGTACATCGATAGTACATGATTGTACTAGATTTTTTTTGTTTGTACATTCACTCATTAATTATAAATAATTATTCCATTTCTGCCATGATGCTGGCCGGAATAAAATGAAAAATTGCTCAATGGGTTAAATAGTCAAATCGGTCGGAAATTATTTGTACATCATAAATTACATATTTTCTTTATTTGTACATTCCTTGTTAATTGATTAAATCACAATTGAATAATCCTCATTCGCCCACCGCCCCACAGGACAGTTCCTGTGTTGTGTGTGGTTATATATATACTTCATTTTGTTACTTTCTACCTCCATAACAAACATAAAATTGAACACCAAGACCATCAATTGTTTCAATTAAAGATGTTTCAAACATTATAATAAATATCTTCATATTGAGGACATTGGAAATGATGAGGTCATAATAGTCAATAGTCAGTAACATTGCAATGTTATAAATAACATTGAATTGAAAACTATACAATGTTATTGACTATTCCTCATCATAACTTCCTTTAAGCTGTGAAAAACCTCGGTCCAAATTTCCAATGTCCTCAATATGATGATATTTATTATCATGTTTGAATCATGTTTAATTGAGTCAATTGATGGTTTGCCAGATTTCGTGATGTTCAATTTTATGCTTTTTAGTATACATAATATATAAACGCAAACAACGCAGACCCCATAGCAGTTTCGCGTGGGGTGGAGGGCGAATGAGAATTATTAATTTGTTATTTAAGGTTGTTGTCGCGTAGAATTTTTTTTCCACAGTTTTCGTTCACAATTTTATGGTGAATAGTTTGAAAAATTAGCAACAAAATGAGCCTTTTCCGTTTGCAATTGACCGTTTTGAGCTTGAGATATAAATTTTTGAAATTCGAGTGATTTAACACGTGTTTAAATGGAGTTTTGCCGATTAGAATTTTTTAAAAATCAACGGCTCGACAGTTTCAGAAATAAAATAAAACGTGGAATATACATCGTGGGAGGAAATACAGAAAAAAAAATCAAATCGATTGACCGTTTGGTTTACGGAATATAATTATCGGAAATTCATAAATTTATATAATTGAAAATAGTTAATATGGAAAATATATAGTTATGCTTTAGCTATCCATGCACAATGCAATCAATCAAGTGAGACTATATACCGCTAAAAGATTGTGTTCTAAACTGGCCCGTTTTACAGCGGATAAACTTTTTACAGAGACTGTCGCGCGACAACCACCTTAATCAATTAATCAGGAATGTACAAACAAAGAATATATATAATTCATGATGTACAAACAATTTTCTATCGAATTGCCTATTTATTCAATCCATTGAGAAATTTTTCATTTTATTCCAGCCAGCAACATGGTAAAAATGAATTGATTATTTATAATTAATAAGTGAATGTACAAACAAGAAAAAAATTAGTACAATCATGTACTAGCGATGTACAATCGAATACATAAGATAGTTTCCCTAATAATTGCATCCTTTCGGCTAAGTACACGGGGGTAAGTTGTGATGATTGAGTGAATTTTATGAATTTATCGTTTTATGGTTGGAATCAATTGTTTCTTGATTATTTTAACACTTTTCTTTTCTCTTGCCGAATTTTGGGGGGTCGGCAAACTTCTGGATGAACACGCAATCCTTTCATTGGGATAATTTAATATTTAATGCGGGAATAATTCAATAGCGAAGTTGTTAAGTGAGATGAGTTGAGTGTTAAAGTTTTGTTGGGTATCGATTAATTTCCGAAGGTATTGATTTTGGAGGGAAATGTCACGACACTTTTTTTATCGAAAATTTATTTGCTACACGGAGAGAAAAATGCAATAAAAATTATACGCCTCTTTCGTAACGGTTTTACGTTCGAAATAGATAATTTGTTAGTGATATTGACATTTGTTCGGTTGAAATCATATCATGAAGTTTCGGCGGTTCTCAACAAATTCAGATAGACCAATGATGTCTTCATTACCTGTAAAATGGACATCATGAAATTTTAGACATGTATTATTTAGGATTATCACGTAAGTGTTTGACTGAAGAATACAGTAAGAAAATTGCTGAGAGAAAGATCAAGCATTCCTCCAGCTGTAATTTTTCTCGGGACTTGTGCATTCGCGATGATCAAAATCAATGCAGACACTTTATTCGGTGGAAGCCGATGCCAGTCAATCATATAAGCCGTATGCCCAGGTTCGTAGCACTGTAACAACACATTCTCACAATTTTATTGAGTACCCCTGCCTGAAGGATGCAATAGTCATACCTGTTTCTTCAAAACTTCTCCTATATAACAAAAAATAAATATATTAAAGCACAGAGACATCAAGAGAAGAAAATAAGTGATAATTCCAATCGTTTCACTCTCATTCCACGTCTGCAATGCAAATTAATTTTCAAGTACTGATTATCTGTTATTTGCTCCTTAGATTATACATTCTTCTACCGTGAGGCAGTAATATTCTAGGAGACAAATGATTATCGCTGATGCAAACACCTCGACGAGGCAAATTTCGCGGAGAACTCTCTCGATTTTTATTGTAAATCTGAAAAAAAAACTCCTCATTGCTATGCGCCGAGTTTATTAATTATTTATAATTTCTTTCTTTATTCATAATGGGATAATTTTGAGATCTTGGGATTGATTCACCTGAGAACCCTCCCGTGATCACGAACAATGTCCCCTATTTTTTCTCCAAGACATTTATCATCCGATTTGTACTCATCACCAACCAATCCATTCAGCTTACCGATAATTATCTGAATCTGACCACTAGCGTGCATCACAAAATTCGCAGCAAGATTACAAGATACTGTGGTGATAGTGTAAATAATAAGAGCAGCTAAACAATGAGAGCAATAAACAATTTCATAAACGGGTGTTATGTACGGATCAAAAATAACGTCGTAGCCAGGAAAAACCATGGGTCGAGGCTCGTCGAAATGAACACTTGATGCAGGACTTCCCATGAGGAACGGCATCACCGTATGATAAGACATACCTCCAGTGTAGATGAATGAGGCGCACACTATCGTCAATTTCCTACCGATCAGAACATTTTTTCTCATGATATCGATCTCCAGATCGTTGTCAATCCTCAGCCAGTCGGTCTTTACGTGCTCGATGCACATTTTTATATTTCTACGGTGATGAATTATAGCGGAATACTTCAATAAGTTCATCATGAAGAATCCAACGGGTCCGCAGAGTGCGATTTTAGCACTCAAATTTTTCTCACGAAATAAAATGTGGAATATCGATGGGACCAGGGCGAATAGGATGATACTGTAACAGATAAATTGTTGGAAAATTGCCGAAATTATTTCTTTGGGGGATGGAGATGTTTTTATGAAGGCCCAGACACCGAGGGGCGTCAGGAGCCAGCGGGTGAGTTCAATCGCTTTTGATTCGTTACGAGTGATTCTCGGGTATTGCATTGCCGATATGCACGGTAAAACGATTGTTGAGCTACTGGCGATTATCAATAGCTCTGATGGATGGAGAGAGGTGAAACAGGCGCTTGCGCCCTTTTCATTGGGTGATTTCAATTTTTGCGGAGAGTTCGGCTAGAGCCAGTGATCGAAAGAGACTTGCAATAACTTGACGTTAATCTACTTTCTTTCAACTGCACTGTTCAGTATTATTGTTTAAAATTTTTTGGATACAGCTCCAAGAATTTTCGTCGTGCTAGTGCCCCACGCAAATTTTCTACGTGAAGAATATCTGATAAAATTCTTCTTGACGTTTTCTAATCGTCAAGCGTAACGGTAATTACGAAGTTGAGTTTTTTTATTACATTTTCATTCGATTTTCACTTCAAATTGGGAGACAGTCTGTGCTGAGAACGCATCACATACACTACAATGTTAAATGGCCAGGAAATTTATATGTAAAATTATTCAGTTGGCGAAATGAGTAATTTATTGGATGTATTATTGCATTGCAGCACCTAGAGAGCTTTATCAAAATGTTAAATAAGTAGATGATCACAATTTTTATTTCGAGGCTGGGGAGATTTATTGTTTTAGTAAATGATAGACCAAATTTCGGAATGATAAACAAAATGTTTGTCAAAAGTATATCAACTATGATCAGTCACGTATAATTGGATAAGTTCGGCTGGAATTCGGGATCGATTGATCGAAGATCAGTTTTCTAGAGATCAACTCTCTATCGTCCTGAGTAAATTCAAATAAACGACTGATGTTTTGATCACCTGCAATCCATCAAGTGGCGAATAATGAAATAGCAGGAGGCAAGACAAATGTAAAATTACCTGAACAAAACTGTTGAGTGATAGACTCATATATCCCCCAGCAGTAAGTCGTCTGGGTACTTGTGCACTGGCAAGAAATAAAACCAGAGCTATAGCCACATTAGGCGGTAAACGATACCACTTTATCATGTAAATAGCTTTACCCGCCTCTGAGCACTGCAAGTACAATAATTATTTTATGAAGTTCAAACAATTCACCGTGAATAATTCAGCACACCTGTTGAGTCAGCTTCTCACCGATAAAACAAAAAATGAATATATTAACACTTAACGCTATCAAAAGCACGAGATAAGTGAGAATGCCGATGACTTCACTTCCACCGAAGGTCTAGAAGAGAAAAATAATAAAAGCTGAAATGTAAATCATCTTCATTCATCAGACACTTGATTTTTTGGTACCGCCAAAATGTAGTATTCGAGTAAACAGATAACGAATGTCGATGCAACAACCTCGATTAGACATATTTCACGTAGAATGACTTCGATATGAACAGTGAATCTGGCAAATTAAATGCATCACATCAAAACGAGGACAGAAACTACCGGTCAAATACCGCAGAAAGGCAATATATCCTAATTTACCTAATGACTCTGGCATGACACTGAATTATACTCGCCATTTTTCTCTGCAAGCAACAATTATCCTCGATACTTTCATCATCAATCAGACAATTTATCCTGGAGACAATGACTTGTACTTGACCGCATGCATGTGCCACGAAGCTGGCAGCTAAATTACAGGAGACAGTGACGATTGTGTGAACGACCATTGCAGTCAGACAGTGGGACAAAAAAACAATTTCATAAACAGGAGAGACATAAGGATCAAAAGCTAGATCATAACCAGCGTAGACCAGTGGTCGACTGGTAGTATTTCTGGTACCAGTCACAGGACTGGGAATGAGAAATGGCATAAAAGTGTGATAAAACATTCCACCGGAGTACATAAAAATGGCGAATAGAACTGTCAAGTTTCTTCCGGTTGACACATTTTTCATCATTATATCACGGTCCCGTTGATCTGTCACTCGTTGCCAATCCCCCTTAATACTGTTTATGCACTGCTTTATATCCTCGCGGTGGTAAATAATGGCACAGTACTTGATGAGATTGGTAATGAAGAAGCAAATAGGACCGATTAGAGTTATCCTCGCATCCATATTCTGCTCTCGAATAAATATGTGGTACGTTGTGGGGACAATGGTAAATATGAGTAGACCATACGAGAATACCTGGACTGTTATTCCGATGATTATATCGATAGTCGTTGAGGTATCAGTGACGAAAGGCCAGACTCCCAGTGACATCAGAAGCCATCGAGTCAATTGAATTGGTTCCATCACTCTATTCACAGTCATTGTTTCGTTTATACGACAGACTACCTGATAATATCTGAGGGATTTAACAAATGTGGGAGAACTGAGACAAGAGAGAGAGAGTTGAAAGCGATTGAGGGGTATCATAAAAGTTTGCGCTTGCGTAGGTCTCGGTGGGAAAGTCCATGTGTTCCCATGGAGAACAAAAAATGTCTCATCTAATTTTTAGTTACTCTTATTTTCAACTACCGTGTGCGAGCTTCATATCGATCTGTTCGTTTAGGGAAGAACTCTTCAACCGAGGACATGTAGTGTATTTCCAACGATTGAACAAATAATTATGCGTTAAGTATAACGTTCAAGCACTGGAGAAGGCAATTTTGATGCAATCAATCAATCTTACAAGTCTATGTGCCTCAAGATGTTAAGGTATATGACTGATGATTTCATCACCTGAAAAGGTATCAAAATTAAATGATGGATGGAGAATTGATTGCAGATGAAGTACAGATGTAAAACTGGCGTATGTCAAATCCAGCAATCCTCCAGCGGTGATTTTTTTTGGCACTTGTGCTGTAGCGATGATGAGCATCATCGTCGCGGCTATCCTGGGGGACATCCGATGCCAGTCGACCATATATGCTGACTTTCCAGTATCATTCCACTTTAAATATCAAATCAGAGTTATCAATCGGAATATAACGGACGAGGATAGTCTACCTGTTCCTTCAAGAGTTCACCGATAAAGCAAAAAACAAATATATTGAATGTCAAAGACATCAGAAGTGTGAAGTAAGTCAGTAAACCTATTGCTTCACTCTCGTCCCACGTCTGAAATTAATTCCAGTATTTTCCATGAAAAAAAATGCTGCTTTGCCTGCTTCAAAAATTTCATTGCAATTGTATCTACCTTTAGAACGGAGTATTCTAACCAACAAATGATTATAACCGATGTTAAAATCTCTACGAGACATATTTCACGCAGGACTAGCTCAATATCCCCAGCATATCTGTGAAATCTAATATTATTTATGTGACGTGATGGAGAATTGTTGAATTATTGTTATTACCGCTGTACTCTCACGTGATCCTGCACGATGGACTTGAGCTTGCACTTCAATGAGTCACTGCAGTCGTAGCGATGGTCAACCAATCCATTGAGCTTCAAAATGATAATCTCCAGTTGACTGCAAGCGTGTGTTACAAAGCTGGCAGCAAGATTACAGCCAATGATGGTGACAGTGTACATGACGAAAGCTCCAACACAGTGGGATAAAAAAACAAAATGATAGACTGGTGTGGCATAAACGTCGAAAGCAGCATCATAACCGGGAAAAATCAGTGGCCGATCCTCTCGCTCTGTGGTAACAGCACTTCCTATCACAAATGGTACCACCGTATGATAGGATAATCCACCGGTGTAAATGAATGACGCGCATATAATGGTTATTTTTCTGCCTGTCAAAAAATTTTTCACGAGAATTTCGTACTCCTCATGTTTGGAAATCCTCTCCCAATCGCTTTCAATATGTTCGATGCACTTTTTAATGCCTCTCTGGCGGTAGATCATGATGGTATATTTTATCGTCACCATCACCCAAAAGCCCACAGGGCCGATAAGAGCCACTTTATCCTTCATACTCGTGGTTTTACGAAAAAACATGTGATAAAGTCCTGGTATCATAGCGAAAAAAGCGAGTATGTAGCAAACAATTCGGAGAAGAATAGCTACGATTTGGTCTTTAGCTGTTGAGTGTCTTTTAATTGTTGGCCAGATGCCGACTATTGTGAGAAGCCAGCGCGTGTATTTTATAGGTTTAATACCACCAAAGTCCATCTCTCTGGTTGACGATATTCTCCTGAGAGAATCTTGAAACATCGTGAGGGATATGGAAAGGAGGGCTGGCAAAAAGGTACTGCATTGGACGAGCTTCAGCGAGGGATGCGACTGATGGGAGTCTCTCACGCCTGCGCTGCACTTCGCAAGTACAATTCACCGGTATTGATACCATTTTTTCCGTTACTTCGGTTTCGATTGGACTCTCACGCCCACGGTACGATCGCAGTTTTGTATTAAATGAGCTCGGACTTGGTGGACAATGGAGTGATTCCCAAAATGGGAAATTTCCGTAAATTTCCATTTCCAAAAACTATATTCTCTTCAACTTCCACTCAAACAAATATCCGGTAACTTGTCAACATAATTTGGGATAAAAATCTACTTCAAGATATGTACAAGGTAAAATTGAACAGCTCCACCGAAATATGCGATTTATTTTTTCCACGTGACAGCATTAAAATAAAAATAGTAATCTCAAAGACTTTTTTTCGATTTCTCAAATTGTTTGTGATATAATTATCTCCAGGGCTCGCCAGAAATAGGAAAATATAGTGTCCGTCTATAAGTCCTCAAGCTTCGACAGTTCTCAACAAATTCAGATAGACCAATGACGTTTTTATTACCTGAAACACGATAAATGTTCATGTTTAGTTCATGTTAAAATGACTAGAACTGAAAAATGGATAATACAGTGATAAAACTGTTGCGTGAAAGGTCAATGAGACCACCAGCTGTGATTTTTCGTGGTACTTGGGCTATAGCAATCATCAGAATCAACATGAGGACGGAATTCGGTGGTAATCTGTACCACTCGGTCATGTAAATCGAAGTGCCCGCATTGCTGAACTGCAAGAACATGAATTATCAACAATTCTACACCATTTGTAACATAAACGGGTAATATTTAACAGTAAATACTTGTTCCTGCAAAAGTTCCCCGATGAAGCAAAAGATAAAGATATTGAAACTCAATGAGATCAACAGTATCAAATACGTACATATACCAATAGTTTCGCTTTCATTCCACGTCTGGAATCAGCATTGATAAACGATCATTATCCCGAATAAATCATCATTATTGTACCGTCAGACAGTAGTACTCCAACAAACAGATGATTAATGTTGACGCGACGACTTCGACGAGACATATTTCACGGAGAATCTTCTCAATTTCTACTGTAAATCTGATCAATGAATATGGAATAATTACTCGAATGATTATCAATAATTAATTATTATTAAGAAGAAGTTGAAGACGCGAACTGAGAACCTGAGGATTCTCGCATGATAACGAATGATGCCTCCAATTTCCCTCTGCAAATATTTTTCACTCTTGTCTTCGTCGTTGTCCATCAGATAATGCAGCCTGGCTATGAGAATCTGAATCTGTCCACAAGCATGCGTAACGAAACTCGCAGCCAAATTGCAAGAGACTGTGGTAATTGTGTAAATAATCATAGCAGCTAGGCAATGAGAGATGAATATCATTTCGTACGCAGGTGAGACGTAAGGATTGAAAACAATATCGTAACCTGGATAGACTATTGGTCGATTTGAAGAATTCCTATCAGCAGCTATTGGATTTGTCAATAAAAATGGCATGACGGTATGATACATCATTCCACCGGTGTACATGAATGATGCGCACAAGATTGTCAAGTTCTTTGCTGTTGAGACGTTCTCCATCATGATATCACGGTGATCCTGATCTCTGATTGCTCGCCAATCACTATCTATGTAGTTGATACACCTTCTAATGCTGTCGCGGTGATAAATTATCGCGGAATACTTCAAGAGATTTGTTATCACAAATCCAACGGGTCCGAACAGTGCTATTTGCACGTTGAGATTGACTTCGCGCAGAAATATATGAAACACTGAGGGAATTATTACGAATGCGAGTAAAATGTGACAGAATAGCTGTAGTAGGATCGCTAGACGAATTTCGATTGTTGTTGATTGTCTTTTTACGAAGGGCCATACTCCTAGAATAGATAGCAACCATTTTGTGAACTTAATGCTCTCTTCACCGTGAGTCTTTTGGCTCAGGAGAGACATGATCACATTCGGGGATGGTAGTGGACTGAGGGCTGCGGTGACATTTTCTTTTCTCCAATTTTCAACGTTTAGAGGGGAATATTTTATTTAACGGTAACAGGTCGAGGTTGGGAGGGGATTTCTTATCGATTGGCGTCACTCTCGTGTGAATTGCCGAGTGGAGTGGATGGTCTGACCGTAAGTCTTTTCCATTCACCAACTCGAATATACCAATGGCCATTTTGTTTTCTGTCATCACATGGAGTCGTAACGAAAAACGAAAACTCATCAATTTTCTTAAGCAATTGATCAATGATCACTCAACGGATTAATAACGATTTAGTTGTATTTATTAGTTACTTCGGGGTAATCATAATTAATCAGTTTTCTTCTCAGAATGATTATGAATATTATATATCCGGGTCTGTGACTGTCCGCAACATTTGGAAATATACGAACGAAGTTTTCAACACCTGAAAAACAATCGAGATGATGAAATAATCTTGTTAAATTGAATTTCAGGGAATACTGACATTACCAAAACTACCAAGTGTCATTTCCATCATTCCCCCTGCTGTTATATTCCTCGGATATCTAGCCATGCTGATTAATAAAATGAAAGGTGAAAGTTTCCTTTGAGGTATTTGACACCAGTCAATTCTGTACGTGAGTTCAGCCACGGATTCACTCTAAATATTCAACAATAATGAATTATTAAGAGATAATGAGAATTAATTATTCACTGGTGAATTAGCATATAACCTGATTTTTCAGTATCTCTCCGATATAACAAAGAATGAAGATATTAATCGACAGAGATAGGAAGAGTGTGGAATATGTGATTATAGAAAGGATGTCGCTGTCGTTCAATCCCTGAAAAATGTAAATTTTATTCTGCTCAACTGTTTTCGTCAACAGAATCGTTGATGTACTTTTAGACAGAAGAATTCGAGCCAACAAATGATTCCAACCGAATATATGGCCTCAACCAAGCAAATTTCACTCAGAGCAGTTCGAACATTCCCAGTAAATCTGTACAATTGCACGATAATTAATGAAAAACATAAGGTAATGCACTTGATACTTGACATAAAAGCACTTGCGTCAACATTTTAACATGACACTGTATTACGGATGCTATGAAATCATCGATGCCCTTGTGATTATTATAAATGGCGCATTGCTCAAGCTGCTCCAGTTTCAATCTCATCACTTGCACTTGGCCACAAATGTGCCCGACAAAAACAGTAGCTAAATTGCATACCGCCACTTCAATGGTATAAAGAAAAATCGCATACATGAGATGAGTGCCGTACGCTAATTCATACACTGGACTGATTTGTGAATCGACGACGTAATCATATCTGGGCACGATATGTCGTCTGATTGTTACATTGAGAGAATTAACTGGTGCGGGTTCAATCATTTTTTCAGCTTGAAAAAATATTGCACCGCTGTACATAAACAGAGCACATACTTGTGTCAATTTTCGTCCTACATCTGCACTCTCGAGCATGACAGTCTGTTCACTCTCCCCAACAGCTTCCATCCAATCTCCTCTCATATGATTTATACATTTCTTCATCAAATCGGCATGATGTATGATAAAAAAGTACTTCAAGTTATTGACGAAGTAAAATCCCAGAGGCCCGATGAATGCAAGTCTTTCCTCCATGGTTTTTATCTTAATTATCGAGAACATGGTGCAGGGAATGACAGTGACAATTACAGCCCAAATAAAAAGAGCAATAATCAAGATTGCACATATCTCTTCAAGGCGTGTGGTTTTTGATAATTTGGACCAGAGTCCCAGGCTGGTTAAGAGCCACCGAGTGTATTCAAACTCGTATTCACTATTGGCTTTCCATTCCCGTTGGAATGAAGATCCCAGCACTTGCGCACGCGTTTCGGATATCATAATCACTCGGACCTCTTCGATTATCGACTGCCTCATGAATCCAGCTCCCAACGACGAGGAAAACTTCATGCTTTGAATATTTTATAGGTTTGACTGTTTTTTTTTTCATTGTACGAGTCATAGCCCTCGAAGTATACTTTATTTTCGTACAGACCGTGCAGTTGGGGGACGACATGTCCTCCCGCACGCAACAAATGCATATCCCGAAGAGATATCTCCATTAATATATCTCAAATATATCACATATATCCGGATATTATTCAGATATGTCTTGGGATATACAATTGTCCGCGCAGGCTGCGACATTTATTTAAGTGTTATAATTAAGCTGTGTCTACTCTGCGTCCTCAACTCGTCTTTCTACTTGTGGTATTTTGATTATGGTCTATTTGTTTATTAGTGTTTTTTGCAGACGTAACTACGTTCCTTTATTGAAAATCACATAGTGATTGTTCTCAACATTTGAAAATATGCCAGTGATGTCTTCAATACCTTTGGAATTATTAAAATAATTGGAAAGAATTTTCGGTACATTGATATGAATTATTTACTAACATCACCGAAACTGCGGAGGGTCAAGTCCAGCATTCCTCCAGCTGTTATATTTCGCGGATATTTTGCCATAGCAATAATTAGAATGAAAGACAGAAGTTTTCTTTGAGAGACTTTATACCAGTCAATTGCATACGTCAGTTGAGCCACAGATTCGCACTATAGAGAAATTATTTATATTAATTCAGATATTCTATAATTATTTATTGTAATTCCGTGTGGCACATGATTTTTCATTGCTCGCTTCCCACTTTTCAGTCCCTAGGAGAATAAAGTTCATTTTAATGCGTGGAAAATAGGGGTAATACCTGATTTTTTAAGATCTCCCCGATGTAACACAATATGAAAATATTGAATGTCAAGGATATGAAAGTCATGATGTAAGTCACTAGAGACAAGATCTCACTGTTACTCCATTCCTGAAAAAGTAAAAAATTTCTGTTAGAGATAATTTGTTTCTATTTTCCATTTGCACAAATCGTCAGATTAAAACGTGAATGTCCACGAGAAAACGTATGAAATGGAGTAATCTATCAATCATGATGTACGTTCAAACAGAAGAATTCCAACCAGCACATGGCAACAGTCGAATATATCACCTCCACTAAACAAATTTCACGTAAAGCCTTTCGAATATTTCCGGCAAATCTGCACCATTCAGACGTCATTAAAGGTATCATCAAATGATTAATGTAAAATTCATAAAAAAATTAACTTGCGTTAAAATTTTCACATGACAATGTATGACGGATGCTATGGAATCATCAATTTCTCTGTCATTTCCAAGATTTGTCAAATTCTCAAGTGTCGCCAATTTCAATCGCATAACTTGCACTTGTCCACAAACATGCCCAACGAAAACCCCAGCTAAATTGCACGTTGCTATTTCAATAGTATAAAGAAAAAGTCCACAAAACACATGTATACCATAGACTATTTCAAATACTGGACTGATTTGAGAATCCACAAAATAATCATATCTCGGTAGAACGTGCTGTCTAATTGTTATATTAAACTCATCAATCTCTGTTGGTTTGAAAATAGTCATCGCTTGGAAAAATATTCCACCGCTATACATGAATAGAGCGCACACTTTTGTCAAACTACGTCCTAAATTGGCACTCCTCAACATTACAGCTTGCTCCTCTTTTAAGACAGCCTCCACCCAATCAGATCTCATAAGACTTATACACTCTTTCATAACATCACTGTGATGTACCATAAAAATGTATTTTAATGGATTTGTCAAGTGAAATCCCAGAGGACCAAGATTCGCAAATCGATCGCTCATCGTTTTCATCTTTATTGTTGTGCACATAACGCAAGGAATGACAGTGACAATTAGTGTGACAATGAAAATACAGGTCGCTAAAAACGCGCAAATTCTTTCAGTTCTAGTTGCGGTAATTGATACTCTAGGCCACATTCCAAGAGCTATTAAGAGCCATCGTGTATATTCAAATTCATGTTCACCATGATTTTTTGTGTTCCGTCTAGGTGACAATCTGAGCGCTTGCTCAGAAGTTTTAGACGGCACCATCGCACTGAACGGTTGAATATCGACTGGCTCCAAACCAAAGCTACAACCGTACAAGAGGACTCAACTCTCTGAATATTTCATAGCTGTTAAGTTTTTTTTCCATGCAACATTTTCAGACAGTTGTCCGCATGTATACCATTGCTCTCCGTATCAGTTGTGATACAGATGCGGAGTGTTGAGCATTCAATTGAAATAATGTTTCCAATCCAACGTATTCAATCCTCATTTGTAGTTACTTCAGCAATGAGACACAGAGTAAAAATATTACATGTCAGACGTGGGAATATCGATGCGTACGTAATTAGTGCCACCGAGTCATCATTTCTTCATTTCCTGTAAAATTCTCAATTCAAAGAACCATGAATCAACATGATAAATCGATGTAGAAATCGAATAACTGTTGCGGACGGCTGTCGCAGACATATTCTGCGCCATTTATTTAGAAGTACAAAAATTAAGCTACAGCTACTACTAGGTATGCAAGTTCTTCATGTCTCTATTTATAGGACTTTGCAGTCTATTCGTTCACTATTCGTCATCATTCGTTGAAAATCACACAGTGACAGTTCTCAACATTTGAAAGTATGCCAGTGATGTCTTCAATACCTTTGGAATTATTGAAATCATTGGAAATAATTATCGGTACAGTGATATGAATTATTTACTAACGTCCCCAAAACTGCGGAGTGTCAACTCCATCATCCCTCCAGCTGTTATATTCCGCGGATATCTAGCCATAGCAATAATTAGAATGAAAGATTGAAGTTTTCTTTGAGGGACTCGATACCAGTCGATTCCGTACACCAGTTGAGCCACAGATTCGCACTGTAAAGAAATTATTAAAATTCATTGAGACACCCTAAGTTCATTTTAATGTATAGAAAATAGGGGTAATACTTGATTTTTTAAGATCTCCCCGATGTAACACAATATGAAAATATTGAATGTCAAAGATATGAAAAGCATCAAGTAAGTCGCCAGAGACAAGGTCTCACTCTTACTCCATTCCTGAAAAATTCAAAAGTTTCTCTTAGAGATAATTTGTTTCTATTTGTCATTCACACAAATAATCGGATTAAAATATGAATGTTCATGGGAACACGTGTGAGATGGAGTAATATATCAATCATGATCTACATTCAAACAGAAGAATTCCAACCAGCACATGATAACAGTCGAATATATCACCTCCACTAAACAAATTTCACGTAAAGCCTTTCGAATATTTCCGGCGAATCTGTACCATTTAAACGTCATTAATAGTATAATCAAATAATTAATGTAAAATTCATAAAGAAATTCACTTGCGTCAAAATTTTAGCATGACAAAGTATTACGGATGCTATGGAATCACTAATTTCTTTGTCACTTCCAAGATTTGTCAAATTCTCAAGCGTCGCCAATTTCAATCGCATAACTTGCACTTGTCCACAAACATGCCCAACAAAAACCCCAGCTAAATTGCACGTTGTTATTTCAATAGTATAAAGAAAAAATGCGCAAAAGACATGTATACCATAGACTATTTCAAATACTGGACTGATTTGGGAATCCACAAAATAATCATATCTCGGTAGAACGTGCTGTCTAATTGTTATATTAAACTCATCAATCTCTTTTGGTTTGAACATTCTCATTGCTTGGAAAAATATTCCACCGCTATACATGAATAGAGCGCACAATTTTGTCAAACTACGTCCTAAATTGGCACTCTTCAATATTACAGCTTCCTCCTCTTTTGAGACAGCCTTAACCCAATCAGCTCTCATAAGACTTAGGCACTCTTTCATAACACCACTATGATGCATCATGAAAATGTACTTCAATGGATTTGTCACGTGAAATCCCAGAGGGCCGAGATTTACCAATCGATCACTCATCGTTTTCATTTTTATTGATGTAAACAGAATGCACGGAATCACACTGACAATTAACGTGACAATGAAAATACAGATTATTACAAATGCGCACATTCTTTCAGCTCTAGTTGCGTTAATTGATACTCTAGGCCAGATTCCAAGAGTTATTAGGAGCCATCGTGTGTATTCATATTCATGTTCACCATCATTTTTTGTAGTCAGTCGAGGTGAAAATCTGAGCGCTTGTTCAGGAGTTTTAGGCTGCATGATCACACTCAGCGGTTCGATTATCGACTGGCACCAGACTAAAGCTCCCAGCGAACAAGAGGACTTCAGTCTCTGAATATTTGATAGCTGTGAAGTTTTTTTTCCACGCTACATTTCCAAGCAGTTGTCAGCATCTATACCATTTGGCTATCCTTGACAGTTATGGCACGGGTGCGGAGTGCTGAGCATTTGTTTAATTGAAAAATCATCCGGTAACTGTTCTCAACATTTGGAAATACATGAAAGACGTTTTCAGTACCTGCGGAGCATTCATATGAAAAAAATATTACGAACGGAGTTCTGGATTATTTACCGTAGCAAAACTCTGAAGTGTCATTTCCACCATTCCTCCTGCTGATAGGTTTCGAGAATATCTGGCCATGGCAATTATCAGAATGAATGATGTGAGTTGTTTGGGAGGTATGTGATACCAGGCGATATTGTATGTCAATTCAGCCACTGATGAGCACTGCAAATTCCATAAATTTTTTAATTCAAGAGCTTCGCATGCTGACGTGAATAACTATTTCTGCCCAGAAAATTTACGCCGCGTTTTTTTAAAAATCCACATTTTCCTTCAGTTATTTTAAATGCAGAGTCGATTTTCTTAGCAGAAATAATTTTTTCAATCGGTCTACCTCATTTTTAGCTACTTCACCAATGAGGCACAGCGTGAAAATATTGAATGTCAGAGATATGAATAGTGATGCGTACGTAACTAGTGCCAGGGAGTCACTATTGCTCCATTCCTGAAAAATTCTCAATTCACACGGGTAAAAAAAATTGTAATCGGAATATTTTTTTTCCAAATTTTCAAAAAAATTCTGAAAAACTTTTCAGAAATTTATTTTATGAAACAAAAACAAATCGGAGAACAAAACAATTTCATTTTTGGGAAAGGCTTTGCAAAATTTTTCAAAAATTTGAATAACAAAATTTTTTTTATAATTACGATGGTGTTTTTTTTGAGAATATTAAAAAATCAAAAAAGTAAAAAAACAACAGTATAATTAAAAAAAAAATTATATTCGGAAAAATTTCTAGAAAATTATTTTAAAAAATTTCCGAAAGAAATTTTCAAAACATTTCTCAAAAATACAATTGTTTAGTTTCCCAATTTTTTTGTCTCAAAAAAAAATTCTGAAAAGTTTTCCCGAAATTTTTTTCAAAATTTGGAAAATATATTCCGATTACAATTTTTTTTACCCGGGCAGAGGATGATGAATCAACATAATAAATCGATCTAAAAATCATACAAATCAATCTGATAAGATCAAGATGCCAAGGTAAACTACCCTCAAACAGTAAAATTCCAACCAGCACATGACGATAGCCGAATATGTCACCTCTATCAGGCAAATCTCCCACAAACCATTGCGAGTATTTTCGATCAATCTGCAGCATGAGCACATAATTAATTCACACCTTATATTATTCATCTAAACAAAACATTAAAATCTACTTGCTTCAATATTTTCACGTGACAGTGAATTACAGACCATATGGCATCATCGAGATCGTTAGATCTTTCACAAGCGGATTCCTCAAGTCTTTTTAATTTCAGCTTCATCACACGCACTTGTCCACAAATATGACTAACAAAAACCGCTGCTAAATTGCATATGGCTATTTCAATTGTGTAAAGAAACACTAATAATATAGTGTGCGTACCGTACGTAATCTCAAATACTGGACTCATTTGTGAATCGACGAAGTAATCATACCGGGGTAAAACGTGCTGTCTGATTGTTACATTGAACTTATCAATTTCTTTGGGCTTGAGCATTGTCATTGCTTGAAAAAATATCGCACCACTGAACATGAAAAAAGCGCACATTCGCGTCAAACTCCGTCCTAAATTAGCACTTTTCCACATGACATTTTGCTCCTCGTTCGTCTGAGCTTCCATCCAATCGGCTGTCACCTGAGTTACGCATTTTTTCATTACATCACTGTGATATATTATTAAAATATATTTCAAGGAGTTTGTCACGTGAAATCCAAGTGGACCGAGAAAGACCAATCGATCGCTCATCGTTTTCATTTTTATCGATGCAAACATAACGCATGGAATAACACTCGCAATGAAGGTGAGAATGAAAATACCAATTGGAAAAAATGCACACATTCTCTCAGTTCTAGTTGAGCTGGTTGATATCTTTGGCCAAATTCCGAGAGCCGTTAGGAATAAACGTGTGTATTGAATTTCATGATCACTGGATCTTTGATGTTCTCGTTGGGGTTGATATTCAAGTAATTGTGCAGGAGCTCTAGATCGCATGATCATCCTGAGAGGTAGAACCTACGTTCATCGACTAGTTAGAAAACTCACCCGCATGCGAACAAGAAGACTCAGCTCTCTGAATATTTAATAGTCGTGCAACTTTTTTTCCATGCGAGAAAATTAGTTTTAGAGCAATAGCTTCAATTGCAATTTCAAGTGACCGTCCAGTTGGGTTCTCTGAGGAAATATAGCTACAACTGATGTGACATTGCAGCGGAATTGTGCAATTAAACTGCCGATTGTTTATCTCGTGGATGTATTTGATTCGTATTGTGAATTGAAATTGATCGAAGACGACTGTATGTTTCAACAATTCTATTCACAACAATTCGGTTACCGTCCTTAACATTTGGAAATATATAAACGACGTTTTGAGTACCTGAAGAAAGACGAGTTTATTAGAACAGTATTTTTAATTTTCTTTAATGAATCAATTACTTACGGTAGTAAAATTGCGAAGTGTCATTTGCATCATTCCCCCAGCTGTTATGCTCCTAGGATATCTCGCCACCGCCATAATCAAAATAAAAGATGAAAGCTTTTTCGCTGGTAAGCGATACCAGGCAATGTCGTACGCCAATCGCGCCACTGATTCACACTAAATAATTTGCCAAAAAAAATATTACTATTATTCCTGGATTAAAATAATGTCTCTTAAAATAATGTCTCTTAGCATATATGAAGCAGATAACTGTTGGGTTGAATTAAGTACTGATTGAAATTGACAGATTGAATTATTTTGTGTTTGCCAAATATTTTTTCTCATTGTTTGAGTATTGACTTCGGCTCATGGTGCAATTCTATCGGCTGAAATTCGAGCTTCAAAATTGATAATCGTCAATGGAAGACTTATACCTCATTCTTTGCAACTTCACCAATGTAACACAGGATTAAAATATTAAATGAGAGAGCAACGAAGAGCGTGATATATGCGATGAAAGACAGAATATTATTATTTCTCCATTCCTGTAAAATAAAGAAAAATTAAATTCCCCGGAGAAAACAATCGGATAAATAGGGAAAGGCCTTTTGCAATAGCTAAATCTTCTGGATAGACTTGAGAGACTGCAGTAAAAATGGAAAGTACAAAATAAAAAGAAAGAATTTCCAATTAGTTCAATGGTCTACCCTCAAACAGTAAAATTCCAACCAGCACATGACGACGATTGAATAGATCACCTCGATTAAGCAGATTTCGCATAACGCATTGTGAATATTCTCAAATAATCTGCATCATTCGGGTATTATTGATAACAAGACATGACGAGTCTGAATTTCATATGAAAATCTACTTGCGTTATTGTCTTCACATGGCAGAGTACTAAAGATGAAATGGCATCATCGATGACATTCGGATTTTCGGCATTAGCGATATTTTCAAGATGATTCAACTTCAACTTCATCACTTGCACTTGTCCACAAATGTGACCGACGAAAACAGCAGCTAAATTGCACATTGCTATTTCAATTGTATAAAGAAAAACCATCAATAGGGTGTGAGTGCCATACGCGATTTCAAACACCGGAGTAATCTGTGAATCCACGATATAATCGTATCTGGGCAGGACATGCTGCCTCATTGTTATATTGAGGTGATCAACACCTTCTGGTGCTAGAATAGTCTTCGCTTGGAAGAATATTGCACCACTGTACATGAACAAAGCACAAAATCGTGTGAGACTCCGTCCTAAGTCTGCACTCTTCCACATAACCGTTCGTTCATCTTCGGTTAATGGTTCCATCCAATCGTCTCGCATATGATTTATACATTTTTTCATAATATCACTTCGATGCACTATAAAAATCCATTTTAAGACATTAATAACGTGAAATCCTAAAGGCCCAACGAATACCAGTTTCTCCTCAACCGATATCATCTTGATTGACACGAACATGATGCACGGAATTATAGTGACAGGAACAGCGAAAATGAAAAAAGTTGCTGCGAGTAGTGAGCATGTTCTTTCAGCACGTGTAACGTTGCTTGAGAGTTTAGACCAAATCCCAAGGATTGTCAGAAACCAACGTGTGTATTGAATCTCATAGTCACTAGCCCTTGGATATGAATTCGGGGATATTCGGGGATATAGAGATGCAAATACTTGTCCACCAATTTTCGATTGCATGCTCGCAAGACTCAGTGATAGGATTATCGACTGCCTGGTAAACCAAACTGCCAGCAACGAAGAAGACTCCCCCCGTTGAATATTTTAACGCGCTGCTCCTTTTTTTCTACCACCGCGGACATCTACCAGCAGTTGCTCTGTCCCATGTAGCACCGATTCGCAGTGATGAGTTTCTCTTCATCTGTTCAAGGCTGTGCATTAAAAAGAAAAGACATTTGTAATATTATTTATGAAGAATACATGAAGTACATGAAGAAAATATTTTGTGAAAGGTGATGGTAGAAACTAGTAATCAACTGATGATCAATTATTGAAGAGTCAATTGCAGTCTATGAGTCAGCCATTGCTCGGAGCATATTCAAATATGCTACCGATGTTTTGATCACCTGAAACATCATCGAGAAATGTCTCACTCCGTTCGTCTTATCATTAATGCCAGTGTCATCGCAGATCTCTCAACTTACACCTCCAAAGCTCCGAATTGTCAGGTCCATCATTCCACCAGCTGTGATTTTCTGAGGAGTTCTGGATATAGCGATGATTAGAGAAAGCTTGAGAATATTTTCACAGGGAATCTGATACCAGTTGATTGAGTAAGTCATTTCCCCCACACCCTCACACTTGGAATTTCTTGCTGTTAATTTTTTTATATGGAATAAAAATTGATGGAATCCATACCTGATGCTTCAGGATCTCTCCGATGTAACAAAAGATGAAGATGTTGAATGTCAGTGATGTCAGGAGCAATAAGTAAGCAATCAGCAATGCGGGATCGCTGTTTTTCCATTCCTGCAATGTCCAAGTACATTTTTCTTTATATTGAAGTCCTTAAGCCATCGTGGCGGTACTTTGTGATTGAAATTAATGAGAAAATGATTCTTCTTACTAGATACTCTACTCTGAAAAATATTCTAGGTTGAATAATACGAAAAACTATTGATTACGCATGATTGATTTATTGGTGATTATCTACACTGACCTGATGAGAATGAATTCCTTGCATTGCCGTTTTTTTCTCTAGAATAAATGATTCGTGTAATTGGTTGGTGCTGCAAAATGATCGGTGAGCAATGTGCGTGAATGAATAGAATTGTTGAAATTTTACCGTCATGCAGTAATACTCTAGTAAACAAATGATCAGAGTGGATGCCACTACTTCCACCATGCAGATTTCACGTAGGATTTTCTCAATCATTTTGGACAATCTGAAACACAAAAATCTGGAGATTTTACCTCAAACACTTGAAGAATTTGACAGAGAATTCTGGAATGACAAATCACCTCAACAATTTAACGTGACACTTGATGATAGATGCAATCCTCTCGGCAACGGTAAATTTCTCCTCGTTGCACTGATTAAGACCCTGAAGTCTCAAATTCATTACCTGTACTTGCCCGCAAATATGACTGACGAAGGTTGCAGCAAAATTGCAAGCGGCGATTGTGATTAAATAATTAGCTACAGCAAAAAGACAATGTGCACCGAAAATGATTTCGTAAGCTGGTGAAGCTTGAGGATCAACGAAGAAATCATAACCAGGATAGGCATGGGGTCTGATTGTCACATTGAAAGCATTGACTTTCTTCTTCCTCAGCAGAGGCATCACCGTGTGATAAAACACCCCAGCACTGAACATAAAAACAGCACAAAACCGCGTCAAATTTCTACCCATGGTGATGTTCTTCAGGACTAGGCTCTCTTCAACCTCCGATCCCATTTCCAACCAATCGTTTTTCACATGATTAAAGCACTGTTTGATGGTATCAACTCGAAGCATAATGGAGAAGTACTTCAATATGTTGGATACGCGGAAGCCAATGGGGCCGAGCAGAAGGAGCTGCTTCCTGGGATTTTTCTCTCTGAACAGAACGTGCAAGACGCACGGGATCAGGATGAATGCAATAGCGAAGAGGTTCAAGATAATTAAAAAGAACGACACGATTCTGTCCAAGCTGGTGCTTCTGTCCGATAGCATCGGCCAGATTCCGAGGGTTTTCAACACCCATCTGGTGTACTGAAGTTCATACTCAACAGCAGAATCATGATCATGACTCAGCTTTTGTTTTGAGCTCTTTGAAGGCATCTTCACTTTCGACCAGCACCTTATGAACAGTGCGATGAGCGCCCTAACCGACGAAAAATAAAACGGTGGATACATTAATGTTTAATGACAACAGCTGGGCTTGTCTCGAGCATGCGTTTTGTTTGTCTGTACTTGGAATTGGGTGTATTCCGGGATGCTATCGACCCATCATATTCATGAAGTGGGAATTCAACCGCGAATATATTAGACAAAGAACCTACACAGCAGAATAAGATTTATGAATGCAGCGTATAGATCCACATGTCATGACAAATTTCCATTTTCAAATGATTATTGAACATTCGATAATGAGTAAATTCAGTAGCATAAATGAAATTGTCTCTTAAAATTGTCGTGTTGTGCTTAAGACTCATGCGGCAATTGCTCGTAGCATCTGGAAATATCCCAGCGACGTTTTCATCACCTGTACAATTAATAATCCAAGAAGGTATTCGCTATTTCCTTTATATTTCATGAACTTACATAACCGAAGCTTCTGATTGTCAGTTTTATCATTCCTCCTGCGGTTATATTGCAGGGATACCTTGCCATTGCGATTATCAGACAGAGTGATGATATATTTTCTTTAGACATGTGATGCCATCTGATCATGTACGTCATATGACCCACAGAACCACACTTGATAATTCATCCTGAATTATGATATCAGTTCTATGTTAGTGTTATTCATACGTGGCATACCTCATTGTCCAATATCTCCCCGATCAGGCAAAACATGAATATATTAAACGTCAACGATACAAGCAGCAGAAAGTATGTTATTATGAATATAACTTCACTGTTCTTCCAGCCCTGGAATAAAAAATATACAGCGTCTCAACAATTTTGGAGTTATTAAAAAGAAAGATAATAAGTGGAATGATACGAAATTCCTGATTGTCTACCGTTAAACAGAAAAATTCAAGCCAACATATAACAGCCGTGGAATGAACAACTTCTACCAGACAAATTTCTCTGAGTACGTCTCTAATATTCCCCACAAATCTGCATTATGTTAAATGAAAAATGTTTATGATGCATAATCAACGAATAATTAAAGGCCAATCAGTAAAATTCTTACCTCAATATGTTCACATGGCATCTTATTACGAACGCAATACCTTTGCTGATGTCTTTGTTATTCTCATAGCGGTGATCATACTCCTCAAGTCTGAGGAGATTTAACCTGATGACTTGGACTTGTCCACGAACATGACCCACGAAAACTGCGGCAAGATTGCACGTTGCAACGACAATCGTGTAAATAGCTGCACCACACAGGCAGTTTATCCCGAATATGATCTCATAGGTTGGAGTCAATTGAGGATTGACAAAGAAATCATATCCTGGTAGGATGTGCGGTCTGATAGTTACGTTGAAGGCATCGACTTGTCTCGGTCGCAAGAATGTCATTGCGTGGAAGAATATTCCACTGCTGTACATAAAAAGGGCACACATTCGGGTCAATTTTCTTCCCAATTCTGCACTTTTCAACATGACAAGTTGATCCTCCTTTGTGGCTGCCTCCGCCCAGTCCGCCTCTATGTGATTCACACAAACTTTTAAGATATCAGCACGGTATATTATAAAGAGATACTTCAAAAGATTCGTTATACGGAATCCCAAAGGACCGAAGAATACCAATCGACTCCGTAAATTCTTCATTCTGATGGTTACGAACATGAGGCATGGAACTATAGTAAAAGCTATTGCGAATAGAATTACACAGACAGATGGTAATGATGAGACTCTTGATTTTCGGCTGACGTTGTTTGAGACCATTGACCAGACCCCGAGGGCTGTCAGCAGCCATTGGGTGTATTGGAGCTCAATAGTTTGATACTCTAGGGGAGAGTTGCCGAGCACTGGCTCTGAATATTTCGATGACATGACAGCAAGCGATTGTTATGCACTGGAGGGGATTGTCTCCCTGTTGGAGATTTTTAGAGAGGGGTATCAATTTAATATTTCAAGACTAAAGGTTTTCAGCTTGCACATGCGCTATCGTAGGATTGGAGATGATGTCATCACTCGTAATGGATTTTTAAGAGAGCAGTCTGTAGTTGAATTTTATTGAATACTGTCTGATAGTTTATTTGCAAAAAGAGTTATGAACGAAATATTATTTTCTTTGTTCCAGAAATCCAGAAGATGACCTACATTAATTCGGCGGAAACGAGAGAATTTTAGGTGAGCAATACCGTTTTTAATATTGTGGCTAGAGATATTGTTGAATTTTTCCGCTCAAGAGTCCACCGTGTACAGAAGATTCAGATAGGCTAGTGATGTTTTCATGACTGTCGCGAAGCTATTCATCGACAGCCCCAGGAGACCACCAGCTGATAGCTTCCGTGGACAATGTGATACTGCAATGATTAAAGTCAGGGGGAGACTTGCTTTGCCATGCAAGCGATACCAAGGTACTGAATAAGTCAGCTTTCCAATTCCATAGCACTAAGACAGAAAATAAAATTATGCATTACGGTATTTTATGAGCAAGTTAAGTACTTCACTTTCTCCATCAATATCTCCCCAATCTGGCAGAACAAAAATATGTTGAAGGAGAGAGAGAAGAACAACGCTATGTACGTCAAGAGAACAATCGAATCGCTGTTATTCCACTCTTTGATGAAGTAGTACTCAACAGCGCACATGACAAAAGTTGATCCAAACACTTCTACAAGGCACAAGTTCCGCAGGACCTTTTCAATCTCCGCTGTTAGCCTGAAACATGAAGATATAAATTTCTGAAGAGAATCAGGGAAATTAAAAAATGAAACACCTTAACGCACTAACATGACCTCGAATTACAGAAGCAATCCGTTCAGTAGGATCCAAATTCCGTCTCTTGTCTTCATCAACAATTTTTCTTATCCTGATCATCACGATTTGAATCTGTCCGAGTGCATGACCGACGAAAGTCGCTGTGAGATTGCAAGAAGCCGTTGTGATGTTGCAAGCGACAAGAGCTGTTATAAAATGGGCGGTGAAGATGATTTCGTAAGCTGGACTGACCTGGGAGTTCACGATGCTGTCGTACCCAGGGTACACATGCGGTCTGATTGTCTCGTTCTGATTGTTCACTTTATTCCCCGACCACAATTGCATGATTGAGTGATAGGATAAACCACCGGTATACATGAATACTCCGCAGATGATGGTGATTTTCCGACTAAAATCCAGATTCTTGATCATAATCTGTCGATCAGCTTTGCTCTCTAGATCTCGCCAGTCCGATTTGATGTGTTCAATGCATCTTTTGATCCGCTTGGTGCCCAAGATTATTGCACTGTACAGCATTATACTTTTGTAACAGTAGCTCACTGGACCGATTTTGGTGACTCGGATGTTGCGATCTTTTTCCACGAAAGCAAGATGTCTCGTGCAAGGGAAAATAACCCACAGGAGAGTCGTCATGCAGACGCTGATCAGAGCAATTGATGTATAAATGTTGTTTCTCGTTGGATTTCTCGAGATCAACTGCCACAGCCCGAGGGGTGATAGGAGCCATTCGGTCATGCGAAAGGTGCGAGCGATGTCGGATTGGTAATGCTCGTTGATGACAGCGGCTGAGCGGCAATAATTACCATTTTTAGGGTGGAGCCTCATCTGTCGAGACCGAACGTCATACAAACACTGATCATCTCATACTTTAACCCCCTACTCTCCATGCTCGTGTTCCAATACTCCCCCATGCATATTTGATGGATCTTCGAGCGCCTGCGTATGGAACACGGACTATGTTTTACAGAATGAATTGAAAATTATATAGTACGAGAGAGCAGGGTACTCCTAATTCATCTCTAAAATCGTTACAAACAGGAATCCCCAAATATTTTTTATAGAATTTGTTTTATTACTTCATCTGTGAATAGAGTGATAGGATTTTTTAAATTTAAAGACTTGAAGATCATCACACATTTCACGCGAAATTTTCGATGATCAATATGCATTATGCCATTCTCGGTGTACTTATCCAGAAATTCCTAAGCCTCCATCGTGTAGAGAATGTTGAGATAAGCTAGAGATGTTCTCATGATCTATAATATTATTATTGAATACATGTTTAGATTAGTTGTGAAATAATTACTCACACTTGCAAAATTTTGGATAGAGAGATCCAAAATGCCACCAGCTGATATTTTTCGTGGGCATTGGGCGATGGCAATTGTCATCATGACGGAAAGGCCTTGTCTCCCTTGCCAGTGATACCAAGGTATTAAATAAGCCAGCGTGCCAATTTCATTACACTAGAATAAAAGAATCACCATTCAATGCAATTTATCCAGAGTACTTAACGTACTTCACCTTCTCTATCAATATCTCCCCAATCAAGCAGAATAAAAATATGCTGAAGGAGTTAGACAAGAGCAACGCAGTGAACGTAAATAAAGCAGCCCCATCACCAGTTTTGAACGATATAAAGCAATAATATTCGAGCAAGCATACGGAGGCTATTGATCCAAAAACTTCCACCAGACTTATGTCCTTTAAAACGCTATCAATCTCCATGGTCAGCCTGAAATCACAAGATAATCGCATATCTGAAGAGAATTAGATGAATGAAGAATAAAACACCTTAACACGTTAACATGACCTCGAATCACAGCAGCAAATTGATCACGAGGAATTGCATTATCCTTTTTATCATCATCAATAATCTTATTCATCTTCCCCATGATTATTTGAATTTGTCCGAGAGCTTGACCAACCAGGATAGCAGTCAGGTTGCAAACGCCTGTTGTAAGATTCGTCTCGAGATAACCACAGATAAAATGAGTAGTGAAGATGATTTCATAAACTGGACTTGCCTGGGAATCCACGAAATCGTCATAACCGAGGTAGACATGAGGTCTGATCGTCTGATTCTGACTGTTAATAGTACTGCCAGTCCACCACTGCATAATTGAATGATAAGATAATCCTCCGCTGTATATGAATGCCCCACAGATGATTGTCATATTCCGGCTAAATTTCAAACTGTTAACCATGATCTGGCGATCACCCTCGCACTCGAACTCTCGCCACTCTGATTTAATCAGTTCAATGCATTTGTTTATGGGTTTAATACTCCAGATTGTCACAAAGTACAGTATTGCGCTCTTGTAGCAGTAAAGGACACAACCAAATTTTAAAATTCGGGTGTTGTAATCCTTCTTCACGACAATGAGCTCCCTCGTTGCAGGAACAAGAATCATCATAAATAGCATGACGCAAAGGACTATCCGGACGACCGACGACAAGATACTTTTCTTCGTTGGACTCCCTAATATAAACAGCCACAGACCGAGGGGAGACCATAACCATTCGCTCATTCGGAATATTCGCTTGATGTCAGAATCATAATGCTCGTTGATAAATGTTTTTTCTTTACTAGCTTTATCTGACAACCCCATTTCTCTCGACGATTCGCTGAATACTGGAAAGTTCAGCCTGGACAATACAATATTCTATGCACATGCGCGAACAGGCGTATAAAAAATGTATGAGAGGTAATACAACTTGTTCTACTCCTTGATACATTTTTTGTACGCCCGTCCGCGAAAGTGCATGGAATATTGCATTTTTCAGGCTGAACAGTTCGCATTGACTCGTGGATTATTACAATTGAGACTGAATTATTTGAAATCATTATATTTTGAAGAACAAAATATTTTCGGGATCTGGGACTGAGTGTATGGTATCCCTCGCCAGTATGAATTTTCGTCGTTAATAGATTTATCTTTCAGATTGAAATAATTATTCCAATTCTTCGGCAATTTACATTGTGAGTGTTCGCATCATGTTGAGGTAAGCTAGCGACGTTTTCATTACCTAGATTGAAAAAAGAATTGAGAACAAATGGGTGTACCCAGATATAACACAAATACTAACATCACCAAAACTCTGAATAGTCAATTCCATCAGTCCTCCTGCACTTATTGTCCTGGGATATCGCGTCATGGAGATGATGAAAGCGAGAGATAAAATATATTTCGTCGGTATTCGATGCCAATCGACGAGGTATGCCATCAGGCCCACAGATTCACACTTGATCATGAGTTTTCAGTTATTTCTATCAATGATAATAATATATATATAACTTCTTATTTACCTTATCCTTCAGTATTTGTCCGATATAACAATATATAAAAATGTTAAATGTCAGTGACATGAGCAGTAAAAAATATGTGATGATAGATATCGTTTCGCTGTTGTGCCATTCCTTAAACGAAAATCATCAAATTAAATATGAATCATGACATGAATCTCGATGACGTATGATGCTTCTGCGAGTACCTTACAATGACGTGAATATAATTATCGAAATTGGTGATTAAGATTAATGACACGATTCATGATCATGTGAGATGATTTGGATAATGATAAAAAATTTTCTAGGTGTAGTCTACCGTTAGACAATAAAACTCGAGCCAACATATGACGAGAGTCGAGAGTACGACTTCAACAAGACAAATTTCCCGTAGAACTGTCTTGATGCTTCCAGAGAATCTTCAACACAAATCGATTAAAAAAAAATATATAATATTATTATATCCAGCGAATGACTGGTTAATACACAGAGACACGTGACACAATCCTGTTCATCAAATATTATCATAATATTTATTGCTAATAATGATTAATTGATAACAAGACTCACTTCAGTATTTTAACGTGACCCTGTACGATGGACGCTATTTGCTCACCAAGAGTGTCGATCTTCTGACCATCCCCAGGAGCATGCAGCCTCTGCAGCTTCAATCCGATAACTTCCACTTGTCCTGAGACATGGGAGACAAAGACAGCAGCAAGATTGCACGCAGCGGTGACGATAGTGTAGCCTCCAGCAGCAGAGAAGCAATGAGCTGCAAATATGATCTCATAAGCAGGAGTCGCTTGTGAGTCCACGAAGATATCATATCCTGGATAGAGATGGGGTCTGATTGTGATATTGAAGGCGTTGAGCTTTCTCGGTCTCAGCAGTGGCATGGCAACATGAAAGAACGTTCCACTGCTGAACATGAATCCAGCGCAGATAACAGTCAAGCTTCTCCCCACGTTCACATTTTTCAGCATCACCTCTCGATCCTCTTGAATAATCACCTCCAACCAATCATTCCCCATCTGTTCGATGCAGTTTTTTATGAGATCAGCGCGGTGCGCCATTGTCAGGAGCTTCAGGAGATTTGATATTCGAAAACAGACGGGTCCGATGAACGTAAATTTTCCTCGCAGGGTCTTTACGCTCGTCAGTGTGTATATGATGAGGGGAATCAGAACAAAACTAATTGCGAATATACTCAGGGCCATCAGAAGTAATGAAGATAACTTTCCTAATCTTGTTACGTTGGTGGAAATCAGCGGCCAGATGCCGAGAACTGATAGCAACCAGCGAGTATATTGTAATTCATAGGTGATGCTGTTGTCATTGTCAGACATCGGAGAACCTTCGACTAACTTGGTTTTAGTAGCCATGCTGGGGGCGGTGGAAATAATGACTGATAATAGGCTCCTGTTCGACGATTCGAGGAAGACTAGTGGCTGAATATTTTAGTGGGTTGACGAAGTTCTAGTCGCGCATGCGGTGGACGCCTCTCATGGAGGATTCACCTGAATTTACACAGGAGTTTAAACTTGCCCGAGGAACCTCTAACTCATAATCTCTCTTAATATTAGAATTGACAGGCTTTTCTGGTTATTTCATAACTAAATTGAATGCGCAAATGGTTGGATAAGTCGCACATGCAGATTTATTATATCTCTCGTTTTCAAAATGACATAATGATATGAGTTTAAAAAATTGAATAAATTGTGAGATCCAGGTAAAATTAATGATTCGTTATCAATCATATCTCTAATCATCCACCCATTGCTGTTATTGCGTTCAAGTAGGCAACTGAAGTCTTCATCACCTGTAAAGGAAATAGTGATTCAATGAGAATGAGAAAATCTGTAAAGTCCGTTAAGGCCCGGACGAACTGTCTGGAAAAGATCATTTACTCCAAAATTGGGACTTTTAAACGATTAATTACTCCGTCAATTAATCGATTTTTCCGCTAATTGTTAGCTAGCGGTCTAGTTGTTGACAACCGCTAGAACGCTAGCTAACAATTATTGAAAAAAACGATTAATTGCCAAAGTAATTAGGAATCCGAATTTCGGAGTAAATGATCTTTTCTAGATAATCCACCCGAGCCTTAAGATGCACTCACATCACCGAAACTACGAATTGTGAGATTTATCATGCCGCCTGCTGTTATGTACCTGGGATATCTCGCCATGGCAATGATCATTGTGAGTGATAACACATTTTTTGGTGGAATTCGATGCCAGTTGCACATATATGTCATTTGACCCACCGATGCGCACTTAATAATTCATTATAACATTATTTCTGTCAATTGAATGAATGTTGACTACAAATTGATTTACCTGATCCGTCAATATCTGTCCGATGTAGCAGTATATAAATATATTAAATGAAAATGACCCGAGGATCACGAAGTAGCCAACTATGGATATGGTCGCACTATTTTTCCATCCCTACAACACAATTCACACATCACAGCTCATAAAAAAATCAGTATTTCATTGCTAAAATATGAAAATTAATGTTCATAGTTCGCAAAGGAAATCACTCTTATTCTAAAAAAAGAGAAGCCGTGTTGGTGAATGCCCAGTGACTCCGATGAATTTTATTACTAATCCTGATTACTCCTGGCAACATGACGAATGAGTTATACACAAAGCCGACTAATATCTGGAATACTTCATAAATACATCGATAATTGACAATCGAACTCGTGATATCGGTATTTTCTTTTTAGATAGTACCGTCATGCAATAAAACTCGAGCCAGCAGATGACGATGGTCGACAGGACAACTTCTACGAGACATATTTCACGAAAGACCATCTTGATCCTATCCGAAAATCTGTATAAATGAAAATCATTTATCAATACCAATGATTTCAAATCATATCAAATATATTGAGAATTATAATGAAATGGAAGACGACTCACTTCAATATTTTAACATGACACTGCACGATAGAAGCGATCTGGTGACTGAGATCCCCCATCTTCTCGGAATCCTCTTGCTGGAGTCTTGCCAGTTTCAACTTGATGACCTGCACCTGTCCAGAAACATGAGATACAAATACAGCAGCCAAATTACAAGAGGCAGTGACAACGACGTATCCACTTGTTGCACATATAAAATGAACACTGAAGATGATTTCGTAGGCAGGTGATGCTTGGGAATCGAATAAGTAGTCGTATCCAGGATAGGCATGTGGTCTGATTGTCACGTTGAAGGCATTCAATAGTCTGGGTTTCAGCAGAGGCATCACAATATGGAAAAAGACTCCACCACAGAACATGAATATTCCACAGACAACGGTGAGACTGCGACCCAGAGTGACACTCTTCATCATGACCTCCTCATCTCTGATTGTCACTCCCAACCAATCAGATCTCACTTGGTTGATGCATTCCTTGATAATGTTTGCGCGGTACATCATCATGATGATCTTGCAGGTGTTCGAGATGCGAAATCCTATGGGGCCGATGAATCCGAGTCGGGATCGCAGGCTCTTCACCTTCAGAAACATGAAAACTGCGATGGGAATGAGGATGAAGGCTATCGCAAAAAGACTGAAGCCGATGAGAATGATTGATAATATTTTTGCTCGTCTTGTCACGTCGTTTGATATCATCGGCCAGATTCCAAGAGCTGTTAACAACCAACGGGTGTACTGGAGCTCATAATTTATATTGGCTTCGGGTTGGTGGACAACTGGGAATTTGAATGGCTCAAGTGACATGTTGGCTCGAGCGGTCTATTAGGAGTGTTGGTTGGGATTTGCATTCGACTTGGAAAAAAAATCGAGTGAATATTTCATGAGGGATTGATTTGCGCATGCGGTGGGCAATAGGCAGTCATTTTTAGACGTGTGCAAATTAATTGTCCACCGTAGTTCAGAGAGTGCGCAATAATTTACACGGCATGTCTCACAAAAATCTAATCATCTCCGTTTTTATTTCGAAATTCGTGACGTAAGTATTCAGTTTGAACATTGATATAATAATAACAATATAAAACATTCAATCTGTCATTTCTCGGAGAACATTCAGATACGCCACCGAGGTTTTCATAATCTGTAATAAATGATGGCATGTTTTTATTGAATATTTGTCCATAAAAATGTGATACTGACACTCAAAAAGCTGCTGTACGACAGCTGCATCATTCTTCCCGCTGTGATACTCGTGGGATACGCAGACATTGATATTATCAGCATGATACCTCTAGCACTTGACACCGGCAATTTATGCCAGTCAATTAAATAGGCTACAGTGCCAACTCTCATTCCCTTAAAAAATATTATAATAAAAGCGTTCTGAAGGACTTGAGTGAAGAGCAATAATTAACTGAAAGGAATATAATAAATCGACTGCAATCGATGAATTCATTATATCGATGATCTTACCTGTTGTGTCAGCAATTCACCGATATAGCAGTAAATGAAAATATTGAACGTAAAGGAAACTATGAGTACGTAATACGTGAGTAGCGATATTGCTGTTTCATGCGAATTCACATCCTAGAGTTCATTCAAATAATAAATCACATTAATCAATATTTTCGGGCACTTCCCATTCCTCCTAATCACCGTTATCAGGTAGTAGCCAAGGAAACATATAACTAGCGTGCATCCCCCAACTTCGGCGAAGCATACTTTATTGAGAATCGTTTCCACCCGAAAGGCAAAGCTGAAATTCAAGAAGCATTCGTTATACACTTACGAAATTCCTGGGAGGAAATATTTTTACCATAATGATCGAACGTGCAGCTCTACAATCTCTGCAACTCTGTCTTCAACACTAGCTGGGACATGTTTGCTTCCTTCGACGCAGCTCTCCAGTCTCGACATGACAAGCTTCAATTGTCCACAGGCATGAAGAACAAAGACTGTCGCCAAATTACAAGCACCAACAGCAGTTGTGTACATCACATAGCCACTGAACCATTGACCGATGAACACTAGGGTCCACGATCTGTACGTGTAAGCACTGAAAAGAGGATCGTAGATTGGAGCTGTCAATGGTCGAATGGTCAAATTGTTGGATGTAACGATGACAGGTCGTGTCAGGGGTAAAATTGTCCGGTAGAAAAAACCAGCGGCGTACATGAGGCTCGTTGATACAGTGGCAATTGTCCTTCCAGTTCTGGCGTAATTGAGGACAATTGATCTGTCGTTATCACTCTTGGCTCTTCTAAAGTCAATGTTCATGTGTTCGATGCACTTGCTGATTGCCTGTCTGTGCCCCACCAAAAAATTGTATTTTGTCAAGGCTGTTGTGCAAAATATCATTGGTCCAATCATTCTTATCTGCTTGCGGGGATCCTTCTGGATCAAAACTGTATTCAGAAAGGCGGGTACAAGAATGAAAATAATCAAACTATGACACATTACTATCCACGTTTCACAGAGAATTTTTTTTATTATGTGAGCGTCTGATGGCAGTGGCCAGATACCGATGGTCATTAAAAACCATCGGCCCATGTTGGTACCGTATTTCGTGTCAAGTTCTGATCTCTTGGTTTGAGGGGGGATTGACCCAAGGACTCGGGATTCGCTCCTCATGATTATTCTCTTATACAGAGGTTTGGTGAAACTAACGCTTGCAAATCGCTATATTCAAACGGAATGGCTAATTTAAAAACGCGTGCGCGTCTGCAAATTCGAGTTGGAGAAGGGCGGGAGTGGCTAGATTATTTTAGTAAGACCGTGAGAAAATTGCCTGATGGGGCAGCCAGAGTTGTCGTTGGGGTGGGTTCGTTCAAATTCTCCAAATAGTCGGAGATTGAGAATGGTGATCCCTGAATGCGATTATTGTGAACAATTTTTTATTTTCAATCGCTCAATGTATTATCCAGTGCAAATAAATCCTCAACAGATAAATAAGGCGGGGCAATTGTAGCACCACCCACACAAGAGGAGGTGCCACGCCTCGTAAAATGACGTCGGCAGTAAAATTCTGTCTTCTAAAATTTATTCACCAAGAGCTTATGCTTTATGATTGTTTAAAAAAGCTACTATAAACCATTTTAAAAATCTTTCAACGACAAACAAGTGAGACTACAAGAATTTCATAATTATCTATCAATTAAAAATTTATGCTAACAATCCTACAACCGAGCGTTTCATAATCCAAAAGATATTGATCACAATATCCACGAGTCATCGGTTACAAAATGACTGACTTTAATAGATTGAAGTATGCCATCGCCGTTTTAAGAACCTGCAACAAATCAACAGTTAATGCTTCCGGATCTTCATTGTCTGTTGAGAAAATAAATAAAATCCGTGACACTCCACATTGCAGAAAGTGGCATATGACAACTCCACCATTTTTCCAGCTGTAATTGTCACTGGACAATTGGACATGGCCAGAAGTATAATCAAACCACTCGCATTCTTCCCTGGAAGTTCGTACCAATTTATCATGTATGCAGTTGTCCCAACTTTTTTCCCCTAAACAAAAGAGGAAAAAAACAATAGATTGCGTGAGGGTTTATTTCAAATTGTCGAATGAATTTTTCCCCTCAATAATTACCTGCTGATTCAGAAGTTCACCAATGTGACAGTAGATAAAAATATTAAATGTGAATGATGTTATCAAGAAGAGATACGTTACAACTGCTATTGTTGAACTTTTACCTTGTTCCAATTCCTATTAAAATTCAATTAATTATTAACAAACTCATACATAAAGTCGTGAGTCAAGGATTGCACACAAGAATTATTCGTGCATGGATACCGTGATCAAGTAATACCCCAGGAAACATATGTTCATGGTGCAGCCAATAAATTCTACGAAGCAAATTTCGTTCAGAAGGCCTTCGATCTTCACAGCAAATCTGAAAAGATTAATTTTGAGGTTAATTAAAAATGATTGGTAAAAAATATAAAGAGTTAAATGAAATTTTACTGCAATGCGCGAAAATGGAGATCCACAATCTCCCCCAGTTTACTCGTCAGAGTTTTATCGGTGCCCACACTGTTTTCTACAAAATCATTGAGTCGTGACATGACAATTTTCAGTTGACCACATGCGTGGAGAGTCAAGACAGCAGCAAGACTGCATGCAGCGACAGTAATGGTATATATAACAAAACCCCCGAACCATTGGGTTGTGAATACTATTTCATAAACAGGGGTATTTTGTGAATTAAATAGGGGTCTATAGACGGGATACGGAAGGGGCCGCATTGTTGTGTTATCAGGTAGTAATTTTCTCGGTAGAGCGAATGGTAAAATTGTTCGATAGAAAAATCCACCGCTGTACATAAACGTGGCACATAAACTTGTGATGAAACGACCGATTTTAGCATTCTTCACCATTATCTCTCGATCCTCAAGACTCTCAACTCTTCGCCAATCAATCTCAATATGATGGAGACACCCGCGAATTTTTTCTCGCCTTATGATCATAAAAAAATATTTTATCAATGCCATAACGCAGAAACTCATCGGTCCAATCATCTTCATCTGCTTTTTAGGTTTTTTTTCGATAATAAATGTGTGAAGAGCGCATGGGATGAGGAGAAAAAATATGAGGAAATAGCAGATGACGATTGATAAGTCCAATAACACTTTTTTTAGGAGTTTCGTGGGATTTTCTGATAGCCATAAACCGAGAAGTGTTAAGAGGCATCGGCTGATGTTAGTTGCCTCTTTGAAATCACTTTTTGATTTTTTCGCTGGTACTGACTTCCGGCCGACGATTGACGATTGGTTTCTCATATTTTACTCATCGACGATTCAGGGAATACTGGAGAAATTTAACTCGAGCGGGAAAAAGCTGCGACAAAGCGCTTGCGTATTGGAGGGAGGAATCACCCTGTGATTGGGGGTGCCAATGGCTCTATTTGTGGTTGAGCCTGAGAAAATTACCAGGTGGTTACCCCGCACGAGTAATCACCGAGCATAATACCATTTCAGTCATTTTATAGCGTCAAAACGAAAAGTGTCTGAGTAAATGGAGATAAATGAATTTCTTGGGGCGATTTTTTCCAATTTTTTCCAATTTTTTCCCTCAGTACACTTTATATTTTGAAAAAAACACTACCGCATCTCTACATTTTCAGCTAATTAAGTTATAATAATTTTTGTGCAGTGACTGTTGGCTCTTCACTGAATCAGTGTCCGAAGAATATTGAAATAGGCGGCTGCAGTTTTGAGAACCTGAAACATCCAATGCAGAGAAATTAATACAAATACCAAAAGAATTCTCCTAAATAAAATAATTTCCTCAAGGAAAACCGTTCAAAAATGGCACCCTTCATTCTCATATGAACGTCTAGTTATTCCCCACTTATTCATAAATTTCTCCCTCTTTTTACGGAAGTCGGGGTTTTATTTTTTCCAGTTCTCCTCGTGGATTCAATGAAATAAAATGTCCTCACACCACAGAAACAGGCATACGAAAGGTCGATCATTTTGCCTGCAGTCAAACTGGTGGGATAATTCGCCATGGCTAATATCAAAATGAGATCCCTGGGACTTTTACCTGGAAGTTTATACCAATCAATCATCCACGTTGTCGAGCCAATTTTCTTCCCCTTCCACCGAGAAATTTATCAATTTTATATTGAGCAACGCCAACGGCCGTTATCCCTACCTGTTGCATCAGCATTTCCCCGATGAAACAGAAAATAAATATATTGAAGGTAAACGATGTGAACATTAAGCAATACGTGATCATCGCCACTGTCCCCATATTCTCTGAAATCTCCTAAATTCATACCCCGATAACCAATTATTCCAATTATTCCTCAGGTCCTCCCCTAAATATCAATTACCGTGAGGAGATAATAACACAGGAAACATATGTGCCAGGTGCAGCCAACAATTTCTATGAGGCATATTTCATTAAGAATTGACTGAGTGGAAAAAATAAGTCTGAAAAATGAAAAAATTTACATTAAAATAGCTCTTAGCTTCGGTGAACATCCAACTAACCAGCCAATTAAACTAATTGCACTGATTGAATTGAAAAAAAAACTTTTGTTCTTTTAATACAGAGGAAGAGAGGAATAATTACCTTAAGGCTCTGAGATGCAGCTCCACAATTTCGCGTATTCTGTCCTCAACGGAAGTCTTGACGTTCCTGGTCCCCTCGACATAATCATTGAGTCGAGACATGACGATCTTAAGCTGTCCGCAGGCATGCAGCACAAAAATAGCAGCAAAATTGCAGGTGCTGATTGCAATACTGTAGACAACAAATCCGGAGAGCCACTGGCCAGCAAAGCACAATTCGTAGGACGGGCTGTTCCGTCCCCCAAATATGGGCTCATAAACTTTGCAAATTAGTGGACGTACCGTGATATTTTCAGGAGTCATTCGGGTACCAATAGTGATTGGCATTATTGTCCGGTAGAATACGCCCCCGCCATACATGAAGCAGGCAGATAGAATTCCTACAAGCCTTCCAGTCCGAGCATTGGTCAGCATAATTTTTCGGTCATCGAGATCACCGAATCGCCGCCAATCGCTGTCCATGTGCCTCAGGCAATTGCCTATTTTCTCCTGACGGACAATCAGCAGTGAGTATTTGATTATTGCCATGAAGCAGAAACTGATGGGACCGAGAAGTTTCAATTTCAAGTGGAGATTTGTCTCGATGTAAAGAGCGTGCATGCCACACGCCACAATGAAGAAGAATATAAGTAAATAGGAGATTGTGATCACCAGGAACTTGAAGATGAAACGTTTGAATACGTTGGACTGGAGGTGCAGGGGCCACAGACCGATTGATGTTGATACCAGACGAGTTACTTGGGTGCTATATGCAAAATCAATTTTCCGTCTGTCTGATTGTCTGAAGACGCCGCTGATTGCCAAGTCTGTGCTCATGTTTGAGGGGACGATGTTGGCAAGTCACTGAGAAATGATGGATTAAAATGGAGAGAATGGAATGCCCAGTGCGATTGCGCAAAAAGAGGGGCTGTCATATCCGGGAAATTGATTGGGAAGTTTGTCATTAATTCCTGAATTGTGGGAATGTCAGCAGATGCCATGGGGCAAGGATGGAACTGAGAAATCAGTTATTTCTGGATTTTCTGGATGGGGAGAATGTCGTCTGCTTCGGGTATATTAATATCGATGAGCAAAGGGTTGAGAAATACAACGAATGGATTGGAAATTAACGGGTTTTAATGGTATGTCAATCAATATCTAGGATAATTTATTTTTTTTTTCTGGGAAAAATGTCACTGGTCTCATTGGAGTGGAAATTATCCTTATGAATATTATAGATGAATCTGTGTCCATATACTTCTATCCAGAATTTATGATCACAAAAATAGTAAAAGGGAAAATTCTGATCGAATGTCTTGAGCTGGATAAAAATTCCGAAATGCCAATGGTATCAGAAATTAAATACTGTTATTATTCACATTACAACTGTTCGTAGGAGATTTAGATAAGCGGCTGCCGTTTTGAGTACCTAGACATGAATAGATTTAAGGATTTAATAATTTCGGAATAATGGAAATTAGGATAAATTTGTCAACTCACTCCGGAAAAACTTTGAATGGATAATTCCGCCATTTTTCCAGCTGTGATTGTAGCCGGCTGTTTGGTCATCGCGAGAAGAAGGATTATAGCCCTTGCATTTTTTGGTGGAAGTTCATGCCAGGGAATCATGTATGCGGTAGTTCCAACTTTATCGCCCTGAAAACAATCCCAAGATTTTCAACATAATGTGGAAGAGCATTTACCTGTTTACCTGTTGAGTCAGCATTTCACCAATATAACAAAATATAAAAATGTTGAAGATGAAAGACATTAGGAGAACGCAGTAGGTGACGGTGGCTATCGCCGCACTCTGTTCAAATTCCTGAAACAATGACATTCTCATCCGCCTCCCCACATTTTCCAAATAAATTTTCGTGATTACCGTCATAAAGTAGTATCCAAGAAAACAAATGTTCATGGTGCAGCCAACAAATTCAATGAGGCAGACTTCATTTAAAATCATTTCAACATGGACGCCGAACCTGGAAGAAGACATTTGTTTTGAAGAACACTTGCAAAGTAATAAAATTGACTTACTCAAGAGCTCGCAGATGAAGTTGAATGATCTCTGCCATCCGCTCATCCACATTTTTCCTATCGTTTACCCTTCCCTTTACTAAACTACCCAATCGCGACCTAACGATCTTGAGCTGTCCACATATGTGGAGAACAAATACCGCCGCAAGACTGCAAGCACCGATTGTAACACTATAATTAACAAATCCCGAAAACCATTGAATGGTGAAGACGATTTCATATGCCGGTGTAGTTTGAGCCGAGAAGAGTGGCTCATAAACAGCATAAGTTAACGGTCGAATTGTGATGTTATCAGGTGTGACAAAATTACCCACTGAAAAGGGCATGATGGTATGATAGAAAAAACCACCGCCGTACATAAAGCCAGCGCACAGTAAAGCAATGAAACGCCCGAGTTTCGCCTTCATCAGCATGATCTCTCGATCGTCTGAATGAGCAACTCTCCTCCAATCAACATCAATGTGTTCAAGACAGTCCCGAATTTTCCGTCTCCTCACAATCAGGAAGAGATACTTGGTGATGGCCATCAGACAAAAACTCAATGGTCCAATCATCTTCATCTTGAGCTTTGGATCTTTCTCTTTCATGAAGGTATGAAGACCACAGGGAACCAGCAAAAAACAAATCAGGAAGCAAGAGAGAAAGACGAGAAACTCGGAGATTATTTTCTCGAAAGTGTGAGCATCACTTGGAGTTGGCCAGATGCCGATTGGCATCAGGAACCAACGATTCAGCTCAGTACTGTATTTCACATCCGCTTTTGAACGTTTTGAGGGCTTGGGCACTGCCCCAAGAATTTCCACCCTGTCTCGCATTTTTTACTGGAGTGACTGTTGATACTCGACTGGTTGATACTCGAATGGAATATTCTAAGGAAAGCGCGTGCGTCAGTTTCATGAGAATTACCTCTCATGCACTGTGAAAAAAACCAGCTGGCTCGATGATTGTGAAGTTAAATTACTTCGTAAAAGCACTTATCGCTACCTCTTTCTTATACTTCATCGGAAGACAGGGGAGAGGGAAAGAATCGAACTTCTCGACTCGCAGAACCGATATTTTAAATGCCTTTTCCAAGATTTATGGCGTTAACAGATTTCATCCGATATAATTGAAGTTTTCATTGAAATTTTAAGGGAATTTTCAGTTTGAAATTTCAGCAGCTAGCTCTGGGTGAATTAATGGACAACAGTGAATAGAAATCGGGGAAAATAAAGTACATTTGGCGTATGCGGAAAGCATCTGTATTAGGCTTATAAGGAGTTTCTAGAGAAATCCTATGAGTGAACAAAGTGCGGACTTTGACATTATTCTACAATGTGAATAAAATTTCAAAAATCTTACAAAGCTCATGGAGAGGCTATTTCGGGACCAGTTAGAATTCATATAGAATTTTTTTTTTCATATTAATTATGTGAGAATAGATATTCTATCATTATTCGGACTATATGGAAATGGTTCGCAGGAGATTGAGATAAGCAGCCGCTGTTCTAAGTACCTAGAAACCGATACATTTGGTAGCTCAATAATTTTTGTTCAATTAGGATAAACAAATTTTTCAACTCACTGTGGAAAAACTTCGAATGGATAATTCCACCATTTTTCCAGCTGTGATTGTAGCCGGCTGCTTGGTCATCGCGAGAATAAGAATTATAGCCCTTGAATTTTTCGGTGGAAGTTCATGCCAGGGAATCATATATGCAGTAGTTCCAATTTTTTCACCCTGAAAACAATCCCAAGTATTTCACCATAATATGGAAGAGTATGTTTACCTGTTGAGTCAGCAGTTCACCAATATAACAAAATATAAAAATGTTGAAGGTGAGAGACACTAAGAGAACGCAGTAGGTAGCGATACATATCGCGGCATTCTGTTCAAATTCGTCAGACAATGACATTTCAACCCACCTCCACAAATTATCCAAATAAATTTTTCCCATTACTGTTATAAAGTAGTATCCAAGGAAACAAATGTGTATGATGCTACCAACGAAGTCGATTAGACAGATTTCAGTCAAAATCATTTCAACTTGGGCGCCAAACCTGGAAGAAGACATTGCCTCGTAGAAAAATCATAATGTAATGAAATTGACTTACTTAAGAGCTCGCAGATGAAGGTAAATGATCTCTGCCATTCGTTCCTCCACATTTTTGCTTTCATCTGTCCTTCCCCTCACCCAACTCTCCAATCTTGATCTCACAATGTTGAACTGTCCACATATATGGAGAACAAATAGACCAGCAAGACCGGAACATCCGATGGTAATAGTGTTAGCAACGAATGCAGAGACGTACTGAATGGTAAAGACTATTTCATATGCCGTTTTAGTTTGGGTAGAGAAGAGTGGCTCATAAACAGCATAAGATAGCGGTCGAATTGTGATGTTGTCAGGAGTGACAAAACTGTCCATTGAAAGTGGCACGATCACGCTGTGGAAAAAACCCCCGCTGTACATAAAGACAGCGTCCAGCAAAAAGATGAACCGCCCGAATTTCGCTTTCATCAGCATGATCTCTCGCTCGTCTGAATGTGCAACTCTTCTCCAATCGACATCCATGTGCTCGAGACACTCTCGAATTTCCCGTTTCTTCATCACCAGGATAAAATGCTTAATGATGACAATCGCGTGAAAAATCAACGGTCCAGTCATCTTCATCTTGCGCTGTGGATCTTTCTCCTTTAAGATGGTGTGAAGTACGGCAGGAACCATGGCAAAAAAAAGCAGGAAGCAGGAGAGGAAGAAGAGAATCTCGGAGAGTATTTTCTTGAGAATGTGAGCGTCGCTTCGAGTTGGCCAGATACCGATTAGCGTCAGGAACCAACGATTCAGCTCAGTACTGTACTTCACATCCGCTTTTGAACGTTTTGAGGGCTTGGGCACTGTCCCAAGAATTTCCACCTTGTCTCGCATTTCCACTGGAGTGACTGTTGATACTCGACTGGGGATAGAGAGAAATATTTCAAGGAAAGCGCGTGCGTCAGCTTCATGACGATTACCTTTCCTGCACTGTGAAAAACCCAGGTGGCTCGATGATTATGAAGTTAAATTACTTCGTAGAAGGAATTATCACTATTTTTTCTTGCGCTTCATCGGAAGAGGGTGGAAAGGGAAAGAACCGACCTTCTCGACTCGCAGAACGAATATTTTAAATGTCTTTTCCAAGATTTCTGACGTTAACAGATTCCATCCGATATAATAGAAATTTTCAGTGAAATTTCAATGGAATTGTCACTTTAATATTTAAATAACGAGCTCTAGATAAATTAACGAAAACCACCGAATAGAAATGGGTGAAAATAATGTACATTTGACCTATGCGGAAAGCATCTATGTTAAGATTATAAGGAGTTCGTGGAGAAATCCTATGGCTGAACAAGAACATTATTCTACAATGTGAATAAAATAGCGAAAATCTCACAAAGCTCGTGAAGAAATTGTTGAGGGACCTGTCCCTGTTGAAATTCATAAAGAAATTTTTTTGAAATATCAATTATGTGAGAATGGGGATGCCATCATTGCTTGGATTATATTAAAACTGTTCGCAGTAGATTGAAATAAGCAGCTGCTGTTTTGAGTACCTAGGAAACGATGGATTTGGTAACTAAATAATTTTTGTTTAATTAGGATAATCCAATTTTCAACTCACTCCAGAAAAACTTCGAATGGATAATTCCGCCATTTTTCCAGCTGTGATTGTAGCCGGCTGTCTGGTCATCGCGAGAAGAAGGATTATAGCCCTTGCATTTTTTGGTGGAAGTTCATGCCAGGGAATCATGTATGTGGTAGTTCCAACTTTATCGCCCTGAAAACAATCCCAAAGATTTCAACATTATGTGGAAGAGCATTTACCTGTTTACCTGTTGTGTCAGCATTTCACCAATATAACAAAATATAAAAATGTTGAAGATGAAAGATATTAGGAGAACGCAGTAGGTGACGGTGGCTATCGCCGCACTCTGTTCAAATTCCTGAAACAATGACATTTTCATTCGCCTCCTCATATTTTCCAAATAAACTTTCCTGATTACCGTCATAAAGTAGTATCCAAGAAAACAAATGTTCATGGTGCAGCCAACGAATTCAATGAGGCAGACTTCATTTAAAATCATTTCAACATGGACACCGAACCTGCAAGAAGACATTTGTCTTGAAGAACACTTGCAAAGTAATAAAATTGACTTACTCAAGACCTCGCAGATGAAGTTGAATGATCTCTGCCATTCGTTCATTCACATTTTTGTTCTCATCTATCCTTCCCTTGACCAAACTCCCCAATCTTGATCTTACAATCTTAAGCTGTCCACATATATGAAGTACAAATACAGCAGCAAGACTGCAAGCACCTATCGTAACAGTGTTAGTAACGAATCCAGAGAAGCACTGAATGGTAAAAACTATTTCATACGCCGGTGTAGTTTGGGCAGAGAAGAGCGGATCATAAATGGCATACGCAAGCGGTCGAATTGTGACGTTGTCAGGTGTGACAAGAGTCCCTAACGAGAATGGCATGATGGTATGAAAAAAAATACTACCACCGTACATGAAGCCAGCACACAGCCAAGCAATGAACCGACCAAATTTGGCCTTCATCAGCATGATCTCTCGGTCATCGGCATGTACAACTCTCCTCCAGTCGACATCAATGTGCTCGAGACACTCCCGAATTTCTCCTCTCCTCCTAAACAGGAAGAGATGCTTGGTGATGGCCATTAGGCAAAAACTCAACGGTCCAATCATCTTCATCTTGAGTTTTGGATCTTTCTCCTTTATGAAGGTGTGAAGACTGGCGGGGACCAGCAGAAAACAAATCATCAAGCAGGAGAGAAAGACGAGAAACTCAGAGAGTATTTTCTCGAGAATGTGAGCGTCCCTTCGAGTTGGCCAGATGCCGATTGGCGTCAGGAACCACCGATTCAACTCAGTACTGTATCTCACATCTGCCTCTGATCGCTCTGAGGGGCTGGGCACTACCCCAAGGATTACCACGTCGTCTCGCATTTTCACTTGAATGACTGTTGATACTCGACTGAAGATAACATTAAATATTCTAAAGAAAGCGCATGCGTTTGTTTCATGACAATTAGCTCCCATGCACTGCGAACAAGTCAGCTGGTTTGATGATTATGAAGTTAAATTACTTCTTAGAAGCACTTATCATTGTTTCATTTTTATCCTTCACCTGAGCGAAGAGGAGGGGAAAAATCGAACCCTCTCCACTCATAGAACGAATACTCCAAACGTTTTTTGCAAGACTCATGTCACATTCAGACATTTACTATAATGATAGATAAGAAGACTGAAAATGTGAGATAATTATCATTGAACTATGTTTGGAAATCATAACAAACGGAAATTTTGTGAGTACTGTTGAGCAATTTGAAAGAATGCTGTATATTTTTGATTCCTTCTTAATAACAATTAGATAATTAGATAATTATTCTCCTGTTCATGTTTAATATCCAATAATCCTACGCAATAGTAACATTTCAATCTATGAGGGCTCGCAGAAGATTTAAATATGCAACTGATGTTCGAATGACCTGTCAAATGAAAAGTATATATTTTTAATAATTCAATTGTTTTCATCCCTTGAGACCACTGCAGTCCAGTGGAGAACTAGACTTACGGTACAAAAACTGTTCAAAGACAAGGCAATCATTCTGCCAGCAGTGATGGTGATAGGATGCTGAGCTGTTGAAATGATCAAGGTCAGCTCCACTGTTTTTTTCTCAGAAAGTCTGTACCACTCCAGCATGTACGTTGTTTCGCCAACTTTTTTGCACTGACAAATTTTGTTTGTACTCAGAATTATTTTTTTTAAATGCGTCCTTATCCCTTTGAGTACCAATCAATTAATTCAAAGGAAGTTCTTTCAAATAATATTGTGTGATCTACTATTAATTCAGTACTTACTTCTTCTGTAAGGAGTTCTCCGACGTAACAGAAGAGAAAAATATTGAATACGAAGGAGATGAGAAGAATTGTATAGGTGGTTATTCCGATGGCATCTGCCTCTCCCCATTCCATCATCAAATAATAACCGATGAAGCAAATATTTAGAGTACATCCGCAAATTTCTACCAGGCAAATCTCACGGAGTATTTTTTCTGTACGAATGATGAAGCTGTCGTGCGATGGAAATATTGATCGATTAGTTGAAAAATCATTCAGAATTACGAAGGAAATGTTTATAAAATGAATTATTGGATTGAATATAGATTATCTCACTCGAGAGTTCTCACATGTTGATCAATGACCTTCGGAAACCTCTTACCAGCCCCTTCATCCACTAGATCCTTCAACCACATGATCAGGATCTCCAATTGTCCGCAGGCATGCATCACAAAGACCACCGCAAGACTGCATGTAGCACTCGTAATTGAATGCATGACGAAGGCACAGAAACAATGAGTTGTGAAGACAATCTCATAGGCAGGACTTTCTTGTGGATCGAACAGCAAATAATGACTTGGATAAGCGAGAGGTCTGATTGTAATATTTTTCTCATTTTTACCACCAACGGACACGTATGGCAATATCAGAGCGTAAAACAGACCTCCGCTGTACATAAAACCAGCGCAAATTGTTGATCCATATCTTCCAAATTGTGCATATGTCAGCATAATACGATGATCACGTACTGCAACAGCTTTCTGCCAATCAGCTATCATGTGTCTAATGCTTGTGGCGATATTCCGACGCTCGATGAAGAGAAAATAGTACTTCAAGATCCCCATGACGCAGAAGCTCAGTGGACCCGTGAGTCTCACTCTCACTGCTGGATTTTTTATCTTCACAAATGCGAATAAACTCCCCGGAATTATTAAAAATCCCAGCAGAAATGTGCAGACACTCATCAGGAAAATGCTTGTCATTTTTTCGATAGGCGTTTGACGATTGGATGGCCACAAGCCCAGAGGCTTTAGTAGCCATCTGATTATCTCGATTGCGTGCTCCACGTCTTGATTTACTCTCGTGTTTTTACTGGGGGCCTCCAAGCTCATCCTTCTTCATCGAAAAGTCATCGACCACTAGCTGATCTTTCTCTGATGAGGCTAACTCAACTCTGCGCTTGCGTTCAAATGATTTGATCAATTCTGCATTTTAAAGTTCTCTACTTCTAATTTCAACCTTTTCCCGGAAAACTGCATTATACTTTAATGAAAATTAGGATGATTACAGATGATTGAGGGAATTATTTCAATGACGAGGGTCAGAAGTTTGTGGGAAAATAGTAGGGAATAGTCTTCTGGTAGCTTTTCTGGGAAGAGGTTGAATCCCTTCTTGTATTTATGAAAAGAAAAAAAATCATGTTAAATATTTTTACTATGGAATTCTTCGCGCAATTACATGCACAATTATTAATACATGAACTAATTCGACTTCATGTAGGTGGTGTTAATTATACTAATCATGAAGACTATACGACAGCTCTGAGGAAGTTTAAATAGGCAGCTGATGTTTTAACGACCTGTCGACAGATGTAATTTCAGTGGTGAGCAATTTATTTATTCATTGATGTATTTAATTCTATAAAACTCACGTCGGCGAATCCTTGTAGTGAAACGTCAAAAAGTTTTCCGGCTGTCAGCGTCACTGGTTGGTTGGATCTGATCATAATGAACAGCAGATTGTGCACCATATGTTTTGGCATCGAGTGCCATTCCAAGTCGTACGTGTATTCACTAATTTTGGAGCTCTGATAAACAGATTTATTAGTTATTCATGCCGATTGTGGTGTATTAATCGATTTACCTGTTCCTTCAATCGATCTCCGATGAACGATAGGATGAAGACATTCACTAGAATTGATGTCATCAGGACTACATACGTCACCATTCCCAAGTAATTTTTCTCACCGAAATCCTGCAAATTTTTTCTGTGAAACTCATAGAGATTTTTTATTTATGATGGGGTGATATTTACCAGAAGTATTCCGTACTCCAGGAAACAGATTATTATTGTACAGCCTACCATTTCGGATAGAAAGACAATGTTGAGAGATTTTTCAAGCGTCAACGCATATCTGGAATTAAATTGGGAGTTTTTTTTAAATTCATTAAATTATTAATTTCTCTTTTTAATTCGACGAGATGTTAATTTTTTTATTTTCTCTTCGCTTGATATTGGAGTCTAAATAAAAATATTATTTTGTGGCAACTTAATTCGCTGGAACTCAACAAATGTTTATCCATTTTATTATTCATGATATTCTAATGATGCGATATATTAATTTTGATAACGCTTACTTCATAGCAAAGGTATGTTTATCAATAACTTGAGTGAGCTTCTGCAGGACCTCTCCCTCAACGGTCTTTCCCACCTCATCCAGGTGTCTCCCAACAATCTCAAACAGGCAGCACGCATGAACGATGTACGTAGCAATTAAACTGTAGATCCCGCAATTGGTCGAGAGAATTAAGCTGCTGATGATGATCTGCGTGACGAAGAGCATCTCGTAACCAGGTGAATCTTGAGGTACGAAGAATACGTAGTCACAGGGATAAGGCAGTGGTATCTGCGTGGTATTATCAGGTTTGACAATTCGTTCAGCGACAAGAGGCATGACAATATGATAAGGCAATGCCCCACCATAGGAAAGACTCAAATAAGCAACTGTGAGAAATCTCCCAGTTTTTGCATTTTTTATCATTACTTGTTTGTCCTCATCGCAGCTGACGTTTCTCCAGCTGTCCTGTATCTCTGCAAGACACCACCTCAATGAATCCTTGTTAATGATCATGGTCCAGAATTTGATGAGCGCCAGGGAGTTGAACACCTGTGCAGCGATGATCTTCATGAGCTTCGTCAGGTCTTCGGCGTCCCAGTACGTATAAATCAGGTGGGGAACCAGAAGAAACAGCATCAGCGAAAAAATAATGATTATCTGAATTGTCACCAGGAAATTACTCAGCGCTGTTCCTGATCCATGAAGCGGATAAATTCCAATCGGTGTCAGCAGAGTTCGAGATATCTTCACGACGTAATTAATATTCGTTTCGCAATCAGTGTTCTTGTATTTTGTAGGAGTTGTTTCTAGTCTTTCCATTTTGGTGGGATTGACGGTTGGAGCACTTTTGAGGTAAATCATGGGAATCGTCAGTGAAGAGGCTATTCTCAACGCTTGCGCTGTGAGCTATCAACTTTTGTATTCAAGAAACTTTGAAAAACTATTATCATAATGACGGGATTGGGGAATAGTGAATTTTTCAGATGTTGGGGTGAACGAAGCAAAGTGGAACGACAGCTAAAAATGCTCGAGTTGTACTTTCCATGGATTGAAAAAGGATCGGAGAGACCTAACTCCTCATTTTCTTTATAATTATATTAATCAACAGCCGTGGGACATTTGTGTTCGGCAACGGACGCCCCTCAACATCATTTCGTCAGATTCTGTAATTAATAGCTTTTCAATTAAGGGCCATTAGTATTCGAAAACTCGGAAAATTAATGAAATTTTAATCATATTTTCATGTTCCAGTGATTTCAGACAATTTTCAACTAAATGACACTGAATAAATAGGAAATTTTTAAATAAAATAAATATAAAAAAAGAGAGTGTTTTATCATTTGTGTTTAACCCATTCGTGTTGAGTGCAATCGTAGTGAATACATTCAAGATAAGGTATTTTTTATCGCCTCGGTCACAACCACTTGTCAGTAGTTTCCACCCTGTGAATGATCATCGGATCATCGATCCATGCGATTCAGTTCCGCAGAGGTAGTTACGCGATTTTTTTTTTCCGCCTCGCGATTTGAATTTGTCAATGAAAATGTCTAATAGAGGTAATCTCCACGAATATATTAATTTCTTCTCAATTATAGATAAGAGAATGTAGTCATTAGTGACAGACAGAATAAATTGGGTATTCTGTTATAATTTCATTAAACAATTAATTAAATTTGTGGCACGAAGAGGAGAAAATCGTAATTACCTCGAAAATCAAAAGTGAAAATCATGCATTATGTAATTATTAGTTTTAATTTAAATACGAATTTTAAAATGGATTTGTATTTTCTTTTGGTTGCAGATGGATTGTGGAAACTGCAGAAGGGGACGAGGACGATGTTCCTGGGGGAAGTGGTGGGTACTGGTGTCTTGATCTTCATCGGATGCATGGGGTGCATCGGCTCTCTAGGACGCAGCCCACCACCTCCCATGCAGAGTGCATTCACATTTGGTTTAACCGTCAACATGATCATCATGGTAAATTTGGAGAAATCGGAACGCAATATGAATCGATTTGATATTTTATTTTAAGATATGAATTAATTACTCTGTGCAGATGCTGGGGCACGTGAGCGGCGCTCACTTAAATCCCGCAGTGACAATCGGTTCTATTATCATTCGGCAGAAGACCATTGCCACTGGATTCCTCTACATGATCGCGCAATTCACTGGTGCAATCATTGGATATGGATTACTGAAGGTGCGAATCCCTCAAAAATAATTATTTATCCTAAAAAAATAACGGAAAATGGATTAAAATGATAAAAATCTCAAACTAGTTTTCGTGCCTGAAATCGGTCAGGATATTTGAATAAAAGAAAATGCTATCGAATAAAATTAGTCCTCCGTTCTTGTGGCTGTTAAATAAATGATCCTTTTGTGACTTGAAATAATCGCAGATGGTGACACCTGATTTTTTATTCAACGACGGCTTCGCTGACTCCAAAATTCCTCTCTGCGTTACAGTAGTTCATCCAGGAGTATCAAAAGTCCAAGCAGTCTTGATAGAAATGCTGTGCACAGCAATTGTTCTCTGCACGGCATGTGCCACTTGGGATTCTCGATGTGCCAATACCAATGATTCGGTGGCCATGAAATTTGGATTAGCTGTTGCTGGTCTCTCCTTCGCTGCGGTAAATTTGCAATTTCAATATCAATAAATTGAAACGTAAAAAATCGTAAAAATCTTAACAAGATATTTTTTTTTTGCAGAGCCCATACACTGGATGCAGTATGAATCCCGCAAGAACTTTTGCACCGGCTTTTTTCAATGGTGCGTGGGAAAATCAATGGGTGAGTTTAGCCAAAATATATCCCTACAAACATTTCCAGAAAGGAATTTTCTATTGCGAATAATCTAATTTTTACGAATCACCTGAAAATTCCTCTGATTATGCCGCGTGATAAAGTAATCGATCGATTTATTTTGCTACTATTGATTCCCTATAATTGATAAATACCTGCATTTTTCGCAGAAATGTTGTGATTTCGTTATCTCTACGATCGATAAATCATTTCCGCGATAATGGCATTATTTACCCGCAATAATCAATTCCGCATTCTCAGCTCAGGATAAGACATGTAGTTTTAAAATTAATTAAAAAAGAGCTCAATGAAAAAATCCTGCAGTTAAAAATTTGAATGAAAATTTAAAAAAAAACCTTTTAACTGATTTTTACAGATTTACTGGATTGGGCCAGTTCTAGGGGCCCTCCTAGGGACTTATACCTATCAAGTGTTGTTCAGTGTTCCCGAGGAAAATCCTGAAACACTGGAGAACAAAGATGTGGAATTATCACTCGTACAGGATAAAAGTGGTGTCGATTCATTATGACCAAGTGCTCTAGAATAAGTCCTATCGTTCAATTAGTGTCACTATTGCTAGTCATAATTCTTCAATTAAGTACAATTTTACGTACAAATTATACTACAATTGTGTTCAACAACGGAAGGATTCCATATCTACATTGTAACTGGTCTTTCCATAATTATTATACAAGAGTAAATAAAAAAAAATATAAAACATGACAATAGATTTGAATTCTTCATTCAAACTCTATCAGTAGAATTATGAAAGAGCGACTTGACTCTGCCATTCCAGCGGCTATAGATGAAATCTACAGCTATAGACTACAATCTATAATGGCGAGAAACTTCAGTAGAAATGCTGTAGATCGATCTACACAACTTTTAGATGGCTAAAAGAGAGGTACAGAGTAATTGAGAGGCTATAGCCTGAAAGTTTGGAATCTACCTCAATCAATTATTCATGTGCTCGCCAAAGACTCGTCTATACCCCTACAACGTGCAATCAACTTTGGAAACTTTTTCAGAACTTCAACTTTTAATCTACCATACGAATGAAGCTCTTGCTATTCATCTATCACATAGATGTAGATCAAAGCTTGACCTTTTCAGACCTGAGAATCAAAATTCAAAATCCAACTGTCATTAATTATGACTTCATACCGATAGTCAGTGAGTCCGATTGGCGATATCTACATCGACGAATGACAATCGAGTGTTGAGTAGTTCTTTTGATTTACTGCTTTGCTGGCAGTCGATAATCAACCGACTCTTTTTTTTTTTCGATTTAGAAAAACTCGATTTTCTCGCTTCCTATGCGTCCCAGCGCAAAAATAAGGTCATATTCGTTTATATCTCGGCGAGACGCATCCATTTCACATATAGTGAACTCAATTTGAGCAAATTTTTTTCAGTTTATAAAAATGCGAGTATCTCGCTTTCTATGGGTCCTACCGCGAAAATAAAACCCACAATTTTTTGCTAGCATTCATCCCATTTTCATCCCTTCATTTCACCCCTAACCATGCCTACAAACACCATGTTTATACACGTACCCCTTCCTTAATTCCAGCTTCATCCTTACACCCACCGTCTACCTTCACGCATCTGTCCAACCCCTAATTTAGCCATTCACCCTCCCAACCCCATTTATTCGTAGCCCCCCATTGGGAAATTATCCGCCCAAAAGTGCCGCTCCTTCGTTCGCTCATGATCACTTTTGCCGTGAAACTCATTTTTGCCTCTCCGAAATTGAGAGGGCCCACTATCGCCATCTGCCTAATTTTAGTTTCCTTAAAATTGCCAGCTGATCGCTTCGTACTTGCGGACAAAAATTACGGGCATTCAGTGCCTCGAATCTCTCCAGGACAAATCGCGAAAAATGTAATAATTGGTAATTTTTGTGAGATTGTTGAGACCACACTTTTATTCTGAGCGTGTTGTCTAATCGTCCACGTGCTTGACTGACACGCGACGGCTTGGGTTCGATTCCAGCACCATTCATTTTTTTTTAATCAAAATAATTCCTATTTTTTTTTTGTAAATGGTTGCTCAATCGAAATATCGTTTAAAAATGTTATACCTCCTCGATTCACATGGTCCCCTGATACTTTTTCAAAAATTTCGAATTGTTCAATTTCGGTGAATGAGAAAAAAATTGGAATTATTTTGATAAAAAAAAATGAATAATGGCTGGGATCGAACCGTAGCCGTCCGCGTGCCAGTCAAGCATCTTCTTGATAAGACAACGTGCTCATTATAAGAGTCTAGTTTCATTAGGGGTATATGTTTTGAAAAAGTATCGTTTTCAAAAATTGCGAATTTTTCAATTTCACTGGATATCTCCTCGATTTTCAAGTATTCAGTTTTTATACGATATTTCCATTGATTAACCATTTACAAAAAAAAAATAGGAATGATTTTGATAAAAAAAAATCAATGATGGCTGGGATCGAACCCTAGCCGTCCGTGAGCCGGCCAAGCGCGTTGCCCATTAGACAACGCGCTATTGTAAGAGTATAATTTCATTAGTAGTATATCTTCAATATATTGACTAATTTTTTCCATTTGAAATTTCACAAGATGTGGCTTCCCCCTTCCGCTCGTTCTACAGCCGGCTAAATTTCAGTTAAACAAATAAAAAACAAAGAACATTCGTACCGCAGAAAATAAAATTCACCCCAACAACTTGATGGACACCCCAGCATTGCGTGTAGCGCCCTCCCTCTCTTGGGGTGCAGTACTACAATACCACTGGAGTCACTCAAACCCCTAGAACTGAGCCTCTACTTTAGTCAATTCTCCTTGCTCTCAACAATTGACCTTGGCCTCCACGACGGACAAGGGGATCAGATACTTCCGCAGGAAATCCTGCATACACTCCCATGACCCTCCATTCAACTACAACTCTTTGTCGACAATTCGGCAAAACCCAGGTGTACAATTACCCTTACATCTGGACAACTTGTTTACATTCGATACGAACGACCCATCACAAATGGCCACCGCCCTATGCGCAATTCATTTTCATACATGAACTCACCTTGAATCGAAAGTGAACATCATTATGTATGGAATAATTCAGTTATTCTGTTGTTGACCATAACAACTTTCTAATAGTTCTCTCTTTTCAATGGGCTCGCCATTTCTTCCGAGGGGATTATTATTTATGATGATTTGTAAGTATCCACGAGGTGAAGAGGGTCTTGAGTATTGAAAACCTATTTTTAAGCATTAGAATATTTTTTTATCATCCATCTTTTTGTGCCCGAAGTCTGAGAGGATGCTAATGGAAGCGACGAGAACCTTCTAGAAATGGTTACCGGGTCACAAAAGCGAGGATCGATAATCCTGGGTTACCAGAAAATTCTGGTCTCTGCGTCAGCGCTGCATCTGCGCTCTGTACCATCACATTTTTTTTATCATTTTTTTCTGCAAAGATATGAGGTGTAAAAATAGAATTTGTGGTCGTCGTTGATTATGTCATGCACCAGGTATCAATAACATTGTTTACATTAAGGTTTTATTCCAAACAAGGAAAGGACCTAGTGCAGCTTTTTTATTTTATCGGAATGGATATCCTATCAATTATTTTCATATTCACTGATTTTAAGGTGCAGCAATCGCTGCAATATGGACCTGTGAGGTTCTCAATTGAGACGCAGTAGATGGTATTGATTTTCATTGCACCCAGCGGTGGAACACTCTGGAAAATGGAGAAGCCAATGGTTGTCAGATTTTATCGAATTGGCAAAATATGAAATTACTGGTTTCACTCTCGTAGTTTTGTGACTGAAGTCACAAGTTATTGGATACCTTCACCAAAAAATAGGTTTCTCAATGTGTCTCATTAAATAAATCAGATAAATTCGACTACGCAGTAGAATAAAATTTCTATTGATCGGGAGATGGGTCAAAGTCGAGGTCAGTTGTACTCTTTAATTTTTGGCTCAATTTTCAGTAGTGAACCCCGAAATGTTGCTGTTTGAAATATCAAATATTTCAATATTCATTAACATTGTTTCTCTGTTCAAGTAATTTAAACAATTAATCACATATTTTTTTTATATTATTCCTACATTAATATTTTTGGTTGCATACTGAATGTAGGTCAACAGAAGTCAATGCCTCTGTCAGTAATAAACACCAACTCCCAAAAATTCAATTCTATTTTTTTCGGTGGAATTGCGTCGTAACAATTTCTGCCAACGGATCGCCAAGAAAAGCAAACAGCGCCATTACTCTCCACTAATTTGCAAGACAATTAAAAGGTTGGGCAGATGGTTAGAAATACGCAGTAGACAAAAAAACCGTTGGTTCCCCTTCACCATAATCCGATATCAAACCGAAAATTCAACTTTCTAATCATTCCCAGAAATAGCGAATTAGTTATGCCTCGATTTTTTAACAAACAAACTTCAACAAATAATGGCAGTTCTTGAGTAACCATGAATAGGTCAAGATTTCAAGTTTTTAAAAAATAAAATTCAATAACAAAGTGGTAACCTGGGATAAGAGCATTTTTTCAAGATCATTTTTTACCCAATATCTCCGGATTGAAGAAACATAGCGAATTTTTCGAATAAACATTTTTTCCAGAAAAATATGAGATCTACAAAAAAGGTATCTTCGAAAATATCAGTCCTCCTCCATCTCCGAGAAATCCGGTAAAAACAATTTTCGAAAAAAAAATGCAATTTAAATCCACAACTTGGGAACAGAATTCAACGGTGTTGAATGGAATCACGATAAATTCGGTAACTGCGTAGAAATTTAGGGAGAGATTGGCCGTTCGGTGTCGGTTATACCCGTAGTATACGAATACAATGAATACAAGTGTTGAAAGAGAAGGTAATTGTGTTGGGTATGGTGTACGTGACGGTTGAAACCGCCGGGTTCTGGGTGAAATGGTGGACGTGCTAGAATCTTCCTCAACACCGGTTCAATCAATACTTTACCCGGTCACACATTTTTCGTAAAAACCCAGTGAATTCTCCGACAATTGTGCGATATTTTCGTATGATAAATCATAAAAAAATGGTGGGCTTTTTTTAAACCGTCATTTGTGATAAGATTTAATGTTTTTAATGGTTTATGGAGAATGTGCGCAGTTTGTTTTGAGGGACCTGGGATGGAACATTCTGGAAGGTAGTGCGACTGGGCCGGGGGCTATATAAGGCGGCCGGCACTGCCGGCATCTCGTATTCGTAAACAAACCACTGCAGAGTTCAGATCATTTTTTCAAACACCTCAAAACGTTATTCATTCAACGTGTATATTGTACATTGACAGTATTTCATTAATACGGTGATACAATGTAGAAACGGCGACGCAGTGCGGAGCGCGAGCATTTGCCGTGAGTATTTTTTTTGTCATTTTCTTTTTTTTTTGGATATACTTATTCCATTTTCCAGCAACTAAAGACGACGCAATACGGCCTTGGGAGGTGGGGCAATTCCAATAATTAAATTAGCGGTTGGATAATTTTTTTGACTGGATGTCGACAAATTGGGATCCGGAATTATTTTATTGTTATTGTTATTTTCAGCGGGGATGATTTGATAATTATTATCGTCGTTTGCAGATGTTTTTCAGACATCGATTGAGATTTATTTTCTGCTCATTTTTTTGTCAATTTATTCGTCTTTTATTGGGAGCATTTGGATTTGAGATGAAAAAACGAAAGATTTTAATGGAATTCGTGAATTTATTTCGCGCTTTTTATTGAATGAGAGATTATTTCTCCTCTTCGGTTGTAATTACATGTTGTTTAGCCTCTTCAGGTTTATTAGCTGCTGGGGTTCCGGTCTTGACGATGTTGACGATCCTCTCGGTTCCCGCTGGTGTGACATTCTGAAAATAGAAAAATATATTAAATTACATTTTTCGAATGAAGCCGCGAAAAAGTCTTTTGATGTTTCCGTTGATTATTCAATTTTCGAATTTTGTTGTAAATTGATTTTTTCCTGTGCGTCTCGCTACAATAAGATGTTTTAATTGTTTTTTAGAGTGCCCTAGTGGCTTGGTGCTTGAACAATCCGTACTTCAATCAACACCTGTACCAGCTGTGGCGTTAGATTTTCGTTTTTAATCCGATGATTATTCAATATCAACACTGAGCTGGATTAATTTCTAGGTAAGACTGATTTTTAAAAAATCAATGCCAAAATAATACTGAACCAGTGACGAATAATAAATTAATTAGAAGATAAATTAATCAATTAGTAATTTTTCAGAAATAATTTATTACCAATTGATTAATTATTCCGGCAGAAAAGGTCAAAGGTGGCTTGTCATTTCCACTGAAATTATTAATCACTCTTTCAGTATTGAACGTTGAGGAATAAAAAAAGACCTCTTTTAACCGAAATCATTGTTTGTCCCTCAGAGCTTAAAATTTCAATCGAGATGTAGCATCACTCCTTAAGAAACCGATCTCATAATCATCAGAAGAGAAAAAGGATAATAAAAGATCGTGATTAATAAAAATCGAAGGACAATCGAAGGGAAATATCATCGGGCTGTTTAGCCTGGGCCTCGGCTCTGTGGGGCCCTGAAAATTCAACTAATCGGGGAGGAGTGGGACTACTGAGGGGTGAAATTACCTTTCTGGTTGCGGCGATCGTGAGGACCCCATCGGAGGAGAGGCTCGACGTAACACCCATTGGGTCGTGTGTTGAAGGTAACACATAACGTCTGATAAAGTGACGGCTTATGAATCCGTGCTCGTCCTTCTTCTCCTCGTGTTTGGCCTCGACGATAACATTATCATCGACCGTCTTCACGCATATCTCATCCGGTGAAAATTGCTGCACATCTAGTATCACCTGAGTTGAAAAGTAAAAAAAAAAACAGAAAAGTACCATCACTGGGTCAATTTAACATCGCACATCTGGAGAACCTAGAAACTGAATACAGAGTAGGAAAAAAAAAGGTTAGCGCTGACATTACGGAGTATTTTTAAATCCTACGTAAATTTTTATGAGAATTTTCCTAAAAAAAAATACTTTACACGGATCTAGTCATACTTTACATCTGCACGAAGGTCGGCAGATACCTGGGTCTTGCGAGCTCGCTCGCACGACAGCAGGTTTTGCAGTCGGAATTTAAAAAAATCTGGTATTACGTTTAGATGACTTTCACGGTTTAACCAAATAATTTTCAATAGTATTTCAACGTACGATGTGATTCTGAGGTACAACTACTTGTGTGATTGCTGTTTCATTATTTTCAATAGATTACATACAAGTAGGGAAATTGATGATGATTTACTTGTGCGGAGTTTATGCTGAAAGGAGGAAGGGCATATCGCCATGTTATTTCATTGAGAATTACGATTTTATTAAAGACAGGGATATGAGGGCCTCGCGCATGCTGAGCGATTACTATCGGTTAAGGACTGAAAACTGAAGCGATATCATTTGTTTTTCTTTTATTTCCAATGATTATTCCCATTTTTTTTTCAATTTCGTGTAGATGTAATCACTCAGTAATGCGTATGTGAGAGAGAAAGCGAGAGAAAGAGCGGTTGACACCTTCGGTTGCGTCGTTTTTTGGCCGTCGGGGTTGTAACGCATTTATTTTTCTATATATTGTACTTTAACAACAAGCCGACGTTTAATAGAGAAAGTATTTATCGTTAAAAGCAGACCGGGGTGCCAGGGGGTGCCGGGGCTCCGACCCCTGGACTCGGCACGAGATCGTGGCTTGACAATATTTTGTAAAAGGGGGGAAAATCAACTTTTAAGGATCATTTTGGGTTACTATCGAAGACTGAATTGCTGAGGAAGATTTTTTTTTTTACAAAAAGGCAAAATACTGACAAAAAAATAGTAGACGTAGGGGGGGGGGGAGGGGGAGTCGAATCAATTGTGAAAATAGCTGGTACGACTGTGATTTTGTAAACAGGATTTTACATTTTCCCAAGGCACTTGCGATCTTTCGAAATTATTGTACATTCTGGAAAAATTATTCAAATTCGTCATTGTTGTTACAACAAAGTACTTGAAGAAAAAAAACTCAGCGCCCCCCTCGATGAGGGGGGGTGGAGCTGGGGGCGGGAGGTTTGCTTGATTGAAATGAAGTGATTTTTCATAAATGAGAGATTGCAGATCCATTCCATGAATCATCTAAAATTGTATCGATCGAGATCATAAGTGTATTGTATCATAGACTCGCTTCAATTGTAAAATAGTTTAGAAATCAACAGATTTTTTTACACATTCAATGAGTGCATAAGAAATATTGAAGAATTTTTGTTTTTTTATTGTAAAAAAAATTCTGTTTACGAATACCAAATCATTTGACTCGTATCGTTAATCGATCTGAGATCTTGAATTGTTCCATCGAATTCATAAAGATTTATTTGGAAGATCAGTGAAATCGTGGGAAGAGAAATTACTTGATCATCTTTATCGTACAATCTACGACGCGTAGTTATAGATCGGCGTTTAAAAATTAAAAAATAGTCGAGTTGTCACTAAGTTACAGACCGGCAAATAACAGATTCGAAAATCATTAAGTGGTAGTAGAGAGTTGAGTTACTGAGGCGTTTTATCCAGTTACCTAACGAGAAAAAAACTAATAAAGGCGAAAAAAACAAACAGCAAAAAAAAAAGAACTTTGAATAGAAAAGCAGCACTAATTCGAGAAAAAAAAAACCTATTAGCCAGATCTTGAATTACTAGATCATTGCATCCAACAAATCAAGATAAACGTCAACAAATACTTAATTAGAAACAGGTATAAGCGTACTAACGAGCTCATCAGGTGTTTCGAGCGTGAGGAAATCACCTTCTGAGGGGAAACTCGTGTCGTGGAAGTACCATTGAGTACGCAACGTCGTACTTCAGTACTTCCACGACACGATTTTTACAACAAAAAAAAATCAAAATTACATTGTAAGAGAATTTAAGAGATTTACTGATCAGCTTTTTTTTTCATTACAAAACATAAATGACTTGAATTTGCTAATGGCAAATTAATTGAGTTGTCTTCTGAGTATCGGGGAATCTATTAGTGGACTTTCAAGGTATACTATTAGTTTTTAAGCGATCAATCTTTGTGTGTTGTATCCGTTGTGGCATCTCCACGTTGTCTTTCTTTTTTTTAATACTATAGATTACTTTTGTTGAATATTTTCATAACTAAAGTAATTTGACTGGTTTGATCATCTCTTTCTTTGATACCTTTACTTCTCCTCTTCATTTGCTTTTCTCATTTTTTATTTGACAGCCTTATTTTTTTTATTTCAATTAATTATCTATCGACTACAATATTTGACTCAGGAAATTCTGCAAATTTATTAATTTAGCTTGGCCTCGGACAATTTTGGGTTTTTCAGTCGCTCAGTTTTGACTGGGGGATTGCAAAATCCTGAATTGTCCACGTTTGAATTACGACGTTGGATCTGACTATTTTTTTGCGATAATTGGTCAATTATCGAGGTGAATTAAGCGACTCTCACTGATTCTATTGGTCTTCAAGACCCATATTCCGATCTTCCATTCAAAAAATAAGAAGAAAAAAAAATAACAAGGAGAGAAAAAAGGGACGATTGAATAACTAAGATTGCGATCTTCCATAACATAGCATTCTCCGTTTTCTTTTGAATTGTGCCTTATTATTTAACCAAGAAAAAAGAGTAGTGATTGTTTGAGAAATAGTCGAAGCTGACGATTCCTGTTTCTTCTAGGATTTTTCTTCATGAAGGACCCCAGAAGAAACAGGAATCGTGTCCTCTGAATCGATTTCAACTTCAGATAATGAACAAAAATGATAAATGTCATCAAGCTTCCAGCACTCGAGATTCCAATTCCACAAAAATCTGCTAAAATATTGAAATTCAATAAATTTAATTTGAAAAATTTTAAACAACATCGACATTGGCCAGTATACAATCAGGAGTTCTTGATTCTCAATTAGAAATAACGACTATTCCTGATAATAAGACTTGAATTAATTGATTATTGTAGTCATCTCATAAATTGCCGTCTAAATAACCGCAAAAAATACCACAGAATATCGAGTGATTAAAAACGAAAGATTAATTATTGCGTAACCATTCACTACTCGTTAAGAACCTTTGAGATGCAAATAAAAAAAAACAAACAAAAAAACCAAAAAAAAAATGTAGGAGCTCAATCTCCACTTGAATGTTTCCACTTCTGTAACCTAGGATTTTTGGATACTATCGCGATAATAATCATAGATTGAGACATCTTATATCTATGCAAAATCCATTAGATATAACGATAGTTGTTTGTGATGATAATCTCGATAATATCTTAGGATAATCGGTGATCCGATCCACTTGACATAATGCTTACTAAGATGTTCAGAGTTTTCGAAATTGATAGAGAAGGGAAAAGCGACGAGATTGAGGCGCATTAAAATTATCAGGGAAATATGAAAAATGGTCAGTGTTTAGAGTAACAAAAATCGGCGATTACTCACTTCAAATTTGTCTTTGTCACACTGAATAGTGCTTGCACCACCAGAATTTTGTCTCGCCAATGTCCTCCATGGTCGGTAGTACCCAGGTGAAGTGAATAATGGTCGTGATCTACCAAGCCCCAACGATGAAAAACTAGTTAGCAAATCATCGCGGCTCAAACCGCTTCCGAAATGCTGATCGATCAATCTCGATGCAGGCCGATCGAATTCCTCCCACCAATCACGAAACATCAGTGGAACAATAGACCTTCAAACCAATAGATCAATGAATCTCACTGCGTGCGATGAGTCTAATTAATACATATTGCGATTAAAATACCGTCATTTCTCATTAATCGAAGGAGAAAAATAATATCAGAAAATTGTAAAAAAAAAAGTCATAATAATTAAAATGGAAAAAAGAAGTTAGGGTAAGAAATGAAAAACAATCGGAAGGCGATCAAAATCTAAATCCTTCTGACTATCTCTCCAATCGCTATTTGAACACCCCTAGATTTAAGGAATAGGTATTATTGGGCTGGATTAATTGAGAATGAAGATAAGATACTTAAAGCAGATGAAAATCAAGTACAACGGTTTAATTGACGGTGGAGATGGTATCTTTCAACTATCAGGAGAGAGTTAATATCGTAGAGTTTGAGACGCGGCAGATGTAGCACTAAGTCCAGATCGTTTGAAAACTATTAGTTTAAGATAAATCAACTATATCACCTGGATTATTAGGATAACTTATGGATTACGGATATCACTATGATAAAAGTCTGGAGTTGTACCGATTGGGGTTTTCTTTGATATTTTTTTTTTTTTATTCGGTAATCATCAACACCTGTGAGAGGCATCGGTACAATCGCGAAGAATTTTGAGATCGGATAACAACTGATAACCGATCAGGCGACCGCACAATTAATAGTTAAAAATTCTAGGTGTAAGTTATAATTAATATTTGAGATAGGAGTAAGCGAGATTGAGTAAATATTTAGTTCGGTACATTTCAACTCCTACTTAACATTTCAATTCAATCGGTGAATCTTCTTGTTTCTTTTTTTTTATTTTGGCTATTATGATTTTTAGGGGACAAAATCGAGATGGATTAAATCTCGTGAGACAATCTACCGATCAATCAATAATTATTAAAATCCCAACGATTATTTTGATGCTTTTTGCGATTATTTTTCTATCCGATTACTGAAATGAATATTTTCTATGAATAGTCTAGACCAAGGTAGATGGGATCAAGAATGCTAAATTAATATAAATTAATTACCTCATTAATGCCCGTAAGCTCCAATTATCGTTTAATCTTTATCTCAATTCCTTTGTCGTGCCTGATATTGAATTTTTAATTAGCTTATTATTATTCCCGTGAATGCTGTGACGAGTTACAAAGAATAAGGGTTAACGTTAGGAATTGTTAGTTGTGCGCTGATAATAATGCTTACAACAATGTGTAAACAATAACGGGGGAATCTGGGGGTGAAGTGGAACGATGGGGGAAAAAAAGTGGAGAGAGAAAAAAAAGAAAAACATAAGAAATATCTCAGGTTACATCGAATAAGAGAGGTCACAAAAATTCCATCTTCCCCAGAGGAAAATTCATTAGACTTTGATTTTGAGTTTTATTTAAGCACATGGGCATTCGAAAATGGCGACCCCATCAAGCAGCAAATTCCATTCGGAACTGAAACGGAATGTTGAAGAATTAGGGAAACCCGGAATTAAGCACATTTTCAAAACTTCACGAACACGAGACTATACAAAATCAATTCACTTCCCAATTTTAATGATCAATAATAGATAACACCACAGATCACGTGTGCATCCACTGCAAGAACACAGACTTGCAATCGCGAGGGTAGAGGGTTTCCAGAGTATCTTACGATGCTATTAATTAATTATCGAATAATGATTGATGTACCTCAATTACCACTAACTAGTCTGTAAGAGACGTAATACCTAGGATTAGATTTATTGTGATAAATTGATGAGACTCATCGTTACGTACATTGAGAATGACTCTGATGAGATTATTCCTAGGGAAAATTCAAAGAGACAAGTACCTTTTCACCGGCACAACTGATTCAGATCGTTTGATGGGGGTTCTTTAAATAGGCAGTGAACGCCTTGGCTCTCAGGAAGTTCCATCCCACTCATTATGCTTTTCAAAAGCACTGGATATTTCGCGATGCTAATAATATCAGTCCAGATATAGGTGGATGAATCACCGAACAGAATTTTTCAACTGACCACTTGAGACAATATTTTGTTGAGATATTTGGTGACACAGCTGATGATATCACAGCACTGGGAGTTTTTTGAGACACTTGGCCAAAATATTTGTTGATACCATTCATGAGATATTAGGAGACAGCATTATCTTTCGTGATGTCTATATTTGGGGTGCGTGAGGAAGTCAAAAAAAAAAATAATAAAAACAAACACTCTTCACGTATTTAAACTTGATGTTTTATTGTAGCATGTTTGTAACACCTTAACACTTGTCTCGCATTGAATTAATCATGAGTACTTTGAAACTTAATGCAGAGATTACTAACATCGATTGATTGTAGTGTTCGATTAGTCGGGGTATGGCTGGTGTATCGAAGCCACATTTGGACAACTTAAAATCATTCAAACGGAAAACAATCTTGAACAAGAGCTAATGAAAAATAGAGGAAACATTCACTGATTTAGGAAAAACAAGGAGATGTATTAATCGGGAGACATTATAATAAATACTAAGGGATTACTTTGTTAGGAACTTAAGGGTCCTAGATTATGAGCGCTTATACCATATTGAAAACAACTCAAATTGCAAAATTAATGAACATCTAATGGTGATTACAAAAAACAAAATATAATAACATCTGAAGAACAGAAATCTGTGAGAGGTTTTGAGGCTGAAGGTTGTGTTAAACTCCTAAACAGTGGTTCTGAATTGAGAACCATTCTATTTTATTTTCGACATCTCAATGTTATTTCATGGGAACTGAAAATCATACGTCTGGTACTGGATAAAGCGGCTGATGTCTTGAACAGCCACTACTTTAGATTTTGTCAGGTGATGCATTTTGATAGAATATAAATTTTCCGGTGCGATCAAGTTATTGCATTTGGTCATTTCGTGGAAAATAATTGCAGTCATCTGTAACTTAGTAACAAGCGTTTAATGTAACTCGATGTCAAAATGATTTTGCAGAAGATAAGGTAATGATATTTATTGATAGTCTCGCTAAAAGCGATGCTGTAAACACCTTGATGATTGTAATTTCTGAACGGGAGGTAATAGATGTTACATAAACAAGAACATTGAATACATTTTTCTTTAAACTACTGTACTCATGCACCATTTGTAATTGACAAAAGATTTATAGTGATCGAGGGAAAAGAAAACATCAATAAATATGGATTTTGAAGGATCAATTATCCGTTCTCTTTTGTGATATTATTTTACCCTTTACCCTTTATTCCAGCATTTTTTCATTATGATCATTATATAGAAGACTTGGAAGGATGAAAATACAAATAAAACATTTTTTAAATGATTGGATTGTTTATTGATTCATCACCTAACATTACAGCATAATAATTTTTCAATCATTTTCATCAGCACTGCAGGATCATATTGATTGTTCTTCCTTTGTTAATAAAAATAGCAATTGAATCAGAATAAAATCAACGTTTTATTCAGAGAAATAATTTACAAGAAAAGGGAGGGGAGTAGAAATTTTCGTTCATGTTTCATTGTAGATCACATAAATGAATCATCACCGCGGATCGCGTAAACATGGGATCTTCAATTCGGGGGATGTTTGCAGCCTTTCGATATCACTCAGCGTCGATATTCCCTTCTCCTGCCAAATCAACAAAAATTTATAACGAGCAATTCGACGAATCGATCTCCGATTTACTCACATGATATTCTTTCCACACCTCGTAATTCTGACGCATATGCGTTACCATCTCCGGCATATCTATGAAAGCTGCAAAGATAAACGATTTTTTTAACGCAAAAAGTCGAGTCGATCAATCCAATTTGCCAATTTGAGATAAAATTTCGTACTCACCATCCCATGCCTCGATCATATCAGTGATTATATAATCGACGAATCCAATTTGTGATTTTGGAATGGAGCAAGTGTTGCGGTCGAACATGGGCATTACCACTGTCATCCGTTTCCTCTTCTCCTCGTCAGTCTAAACAAAATTGATTATTTATTCAATTTATTTACAAAAAATCTAAAAAAAAACGTGAATTTTGGCTGTGAATGAGTGTCGACCATCCTTAATGATACTTTTGATGATATATCACTGAATAAACTATCTACTGAATAAACACCTGATTGAAGTACTCTTCAGCAATTCTCTTGGCCCACTCGATGCAACACCTCAAAGGTCTTGTGGGATTGGATACATCGGCGCACTTGATCATCATGATTTTTATGAGAGTGACATTCTCCGGCTGCAATAGGGTCGCCATGTCCGGCCCATCCACGTAATACTGAAAACAATCCATCAAATATATTCCGAAATTCACAACAATTGGGGCACGATACCGAAAATATTTACTTCATCTCCACGTGAACTGCAAACATTGACGAATTTAGCGAGATGCTCAAAGTGCTTTGTCATCTCTGTAGCTAGGATCATATCAACGACATTCTGTCTGATGAGTTTATACGTCTCCCTCTCCAAATTCTATTGATAAATCATGGAGATTAGGGAGGTTGTTTAGCAACTCAAGTTTTAGTGATACAAACCTTAAATATATTAACGCTGTCATCAGCTAATGTGAGTTTGAACGTGAGTGCTGCGTGATGAGACTCAAGTACTGACAGATCGTTGTATAATATCGCTAATTTGTTATCAGCGTTGCATAAGAATTGACTGAGGAGTAGAGAATTTTTTTATAACGAATTGCCTGAAATCACTGATTATTCATTATTACCTTGACCTGCCAGGATGATCGATATCATGAGCCGCAGCTGCGATCAATGCAGCGACTTCGTCCATCGGTTCGAGGATCATCTGCAATCGATCAGATTGCATGAATCTAGCTGTTGCCTGGAGGACATCCGCTGCATGCGTTGAATTGTGATAACTATTGTTGAGGTGATACTTGTACTCTATCACAGTCAGCCAATTTTGTAGAGTCTTCTCGTCACAGCTGAGACGTGCCGGGACGTTGTAACGACCCATCAGATTCATCCCCAGATGGACAAGAGGTTTGCGCTCTGACAGCACTTCCAGGGTGAAGATGTCAAAGTCCCAGTCTAAACTGTGATCCAGGAGTTCTTCGATTTCTTTCGGTCCTTGAGGATTTTTCAATTGCAGTCTTGTTGTCGGAGGCGTTATTCGTATTTGGGTACTGCGAGTTGAGTCGTTTGAAGATCTTCTCGAGTCTCTTATGTAGTGACAATTTTTCTAAAATTCGTATTTCAGTCAAATAATTATACAAAAAGGAATAATTTCACATTTTGATAAGACTAATCTTTCTTTTATTTCTTCTCTTGATTTTTTCCATGTGAAATCTTTCCAGAGCAAAATATTCCTCTGATTTTAATTCTATGTATTATATTGAGTAATTTGTCATTCTCACTGATAAAAGTGCCTCAACGAGATCCGAAGCCACGGGATCGTTGTAAATCTTGGTGTCCTCTTTGAGATAAGGTCTGTATAATTCTGTTGTCTTCAAGGTTTCGATTGCCTTTTCCCGGGGAATCGGAAAGAATAAAGAGAAAACATTGCAACAACTTTCTTTAGGCCCAGTCGATCGATTGAGTCTTCGACAACTCACCTTGTCGATTTGCATAGCTAAATCGGGACTCGTCCCGGAAATTTCTGTCATGGCGTTTGTAAGTAATAGCATTACCTTCGTGATCGGGGCTTCAAGAGGTAGATTATTGAGTTTTTGGAGGCTCGAGCGTCTCTGCGCTGTCAATTAATCAATGCAATAATTTTGCGCTCGTTAAAATGTGCATTAAACAACGAATATCAATGCATTAATTCTGGTAATTGATGAAAACATGAAAAAGTACATGGAAAAGCCTCGAAGAGGTATAATTAGCGAAACTATAATCCTTAATCTTGTAATTGACCCAATGACTATTTTCTTGAAGGCTTCCCTCATAGTAGCCTCTCAATGATAAATGATAAAATTGACGTTGCAGAGGCGCAATGAGTCGATAAGTGGAGATAATAAAATGATAGATAAGATAGTAATGCTTTCCTCACTTCCGATATCACTGCCGGTGGATTTCAGGTCGTATGAGCCCCTACGCAGCGAAATCAGGCTCACACGTGGATGACCAAGTGTTATTCCAGCTAGTCCCATGTTCTCCAACAGGTACATCGTGTCGTGGACGTACACATAATGCGACGGTTTTCTGACAAAAAGTCACGCACAATTGCATAAATTTAAATTTTATTCACGGCCGATTCCTTCTCATTTTCCACGTTTTTTTTTTACAAATTTCTGGCAAATGATTGATAAGAGTGATAAGAAAAATGTACCGTTTCTAAGTTTTGTTATTATTCAATATCTCACGAGATTTCATCGCTGTGGAAAAATTTCTCTACGTCCTCAGCAACTTTTGCAACAATCGGCAAATTTTCCGGAAATTTAGAAAAATGTATACACGATTATTAAAATTAATGAGTCATTAAATAATGATGAAACCTAAAAACGAGATATTTTTCCACGTCAATCGGATGAAAAAAAAAAGAAAAATTAGAAGATATCGGTAATAAATCGTTAAGTTCCAAGTGAAACGAGGAGATAAACGCACTTTCCCGTAGCGCAGAATGGGATAATTCGACAGTTGATGGTGATAGTGTCATTGAACTTTCTCCGACAATTCATGTTACCCTCGAATTCCCGTCCGCGCTGCAATTGCTGGTCCATGAGTGCAAAATTCTCACATGTTATTATCTCCGACAGATTTCGACCGAGCATTTCTTCGTACTTGTATCCCAGCAACCTTTCACTGGCCTTATTCACAAACTGGAACATTAATTTTATGGGTTTTGTTTATATAACGAAGGGTTGGAGATGAGAATGGCATTGCGAGAAATAGCAGAAATTTCAGTCACACTAAATAATGAGACATTACATATTTTCGTATTTACTGGACTCACCCTGACTATGTGCTGGTCATCAGTGACGTGGACCATATCTCGGCATCGGTCAACAGCAACATAGAGTGCATGTGCTGCAGCGAGCTGCATCCTAGGCTGTATTTCACTGGCATAGATCCCGATCAATTGATTCCCCAGGAGTATTTCGTGTGTACATTCCATCGTTGCCTGTGAAAATTCATAAATAAAAGAATTGCACCGCTGGAGCACGAATTCTATGCCTGAACAACAAATTGAATGAGTGACCATAACTCACTCGACTGTACCCCGTGTTCAGCAAATCCAAGGTCACTATTTCATCCTTATCAGCTGCCGTGAAAAAGCTTTCGATATAATAAATAAGTAGATAATTATTAGAATCGTTAATCAATTATTTTTACGACTGATCTATTGGACAAAAAATGTTTGTTTACTTGTTTACTCACGACTTTTTAACTAATGCTAAAATAACACTGCTGTGATGGCAATTTGTTGCTCTTATGGCTCTGAAAAATAACATAAGTCTCAGTCTTCCTAGAGATAACCACAAAATAACGGAAATATTGAAAATTTTATTCACCGACAAATGGCATCTGCCTCATTAGCCCGATGCCCTCTTCTATCGACGATCACGAGATCGTGGGATCGATTTTGGAAAACTTCAACAGCTTTTTCTCCAGTCTTTACGACTTCAACACTCCATCCAAGTTTTCGAGAAACTGCCCCGAGCACCTCGAGCTGTCGATCTTCCCGTGGAAATACCAATAATACCTTTTTTTTATTGCAGAAAATTTTTCCATTACCTCATCTGCCATAGCACCGACCCTTCATCAATCCATATAAATAATAATAATAATTATTATATAATTTACCTCCACAATCTGCGAGGGAGCGGTTATCGATAGGGTTGAGTTGAAATCCTGTGGTCCCTTCTGCAATAAAAAATCAAAACTAAACACCTTGACCACTAATTGATTATAAAATGACGAGTGCAATCCATTAATTATTTATCGCTGTTCAATAATCACAACAAATGCCAAAGAAAACGTACGAAATTTTTGAACGATTCCGATTCGACGAGGACTTGCATTTTATCTCGACTACCGAATAACTTGCGCCTCCATAATCGCCCGCAGAGGATCGAGGAAAAACCGGAAATCCAAGACTCAGACATCGTCTCGGTTTTGGATTCATCTTCCGGTCCAGTGGCGCCAGAAATGTGGAGAGTACGATGGGTCAAACGTCTCGTATCATTCAACGCCATGCGGATGACAAATGGATTCGATGTGAATTGGTAAATGGAATTACATATTTGAATTCGGGTTTTTGATCGGTAAATAAACGTTTGGATTAATTCGCAAAATCCAGCACGATTGATGTCCCGAGGGTCCAAACTGTCACGACACTGAAACGATACTGATCGACTATCGAGATTATCCGGTGCGATACAGCAAAAAATCCCACGTTAACTATCTTGATAACGGCAATTTTACCGTCACTCCTCTTATCTTAGTGAACAACATTTTTTTTCAATTAAAAAGAATGGAAAAACGGAAACAAAGTGACCACTCGGAACTTCCTGGAAAAATTGTCAACAACCGTTTATCGCAAAATAAAAATGACTCAGCAATTTGTTTTTCATTACAGACGTACGCGGTAATCGTCATTGGAGAATTGTTTTCTCAACGTAAATCATCGTTGAGAGTTCGATCCTCATTCTCTGATCAATTAATCGATGGCCCACATTCACCGGATTATCCAAACCGAAAGCAAAACGCTTAAGTCCAGAGGAGAAATTGCACTGACCATCCTCAACCCTCAGAAAAATCCCGGACGCAGGCGCAGGGATCAATGACCCATTGGCTCATGCAACCCCATCAATCCTAAAATGTCCACTATTTTCTGTCTCGCCGTCTGAGAAAATCCACCTGTCCTGGGACTCAATCTCCGGTATCGAGACAAAAATGAAATTCACTCTCTCCCTGGAAAAAAAAACCGCCATGTAGGATTTTTTTCTGTCCCTGCACCTGCCATTTCTCAGGTTGCTTTTATTCGAAGTTGGAAAGAGTTTATCTATTGCTGGACCCTGAGGCCTTTGAACCCCAGGACACATCAGGGTAGACGAGTCTCATGCATTTTTAAGTGATGCAAAACCCTTTCAGTGCTCGAGCATTGCTTTTTTTCCAACAATTTTCTCGGATTTAAAACCAACGATTATAACTTGGAATTGTGGATAATCCCTGAAGTTAGGTATTCACGAGAGATGTACAAAGTTCTCGAGTAGTCATTAATTATGGATCGAGGGTAATCACGATTGCTGAGTGAAGGGGGTTCCGGCAATTGTGGCTCATCGATCGAATTCATTCCATCGTCGGACACTCGGAGATTCACTTCATGGTTGAACTTGTGAAAAATCAGAGACCCTGACGATGAATGGAACCGTTGACTATAAAATACCAGAAAAATTCAACGACTCATTAAAAAATTTGCTGCTTGCAGAAATTTCAATTCTCCATGTTTCAAGTGCTGTTGGCTAAAGACTTTGATGGATTCGACTGTCAAGACAGCCCCGAGGAGTTTTGGTTGAGTGACAGCTATTCGTCTCTCACAGAAAAAAAAAACACGGATTTTTGACGTCTCGAATTTTGTTCGAGTCTTTATGTATGTCAACAATTTTAATTCAAAGAATCATGTTGAAAAACTGTAAGTACTTGAAACTTCTTTTTTATAGATAAGTAATCAATTTATTCAGTAGAAATAATTTTTTTTACTGAACTTACGGCCATGGTGCACTCCATGTCTTCTTCCCCAGAGAACATCGGTAATCCCACCATGTGTTTTTCCTTCCAATAATCCAAATCCGCATTGTCACCTGAAAAAACACCAATTTATTATTAAAAATGAGGATTTGTTTGATTGAGACTTTTAATAAAAATTTTTTTTTCCAATTTTCAGGACTGAGTGGCACAATTTTTTATTGTATTCAACTTCCATCGCAATGAATAACCGCCACAAATGGAATTAATTAATTAATTGACAAAGGCAATTGACACGTGCCTGCCAGTGCCTTGGCTTAGACAATTCAACTTTTTCTTTAATCTGATGATTATCTGAGCCGAATCTTCTGTATTATTCTGTACGTGTAATGACTCTTGCACAATTACTCAGCAAGACGAGAATGTGGAACATTACTGAGGCTATTACGTCAAGTGAATGAGGCACTTTCTACATATGAGACATTAGTACTTCGGGGGCAAATCTGTCCCTCTCGAGTTCACTGCCTTCGGCGTAATTCAATGACTGCCAATTTCTCGGTGAAGGACATGTTTTGCTGTTTTTTTTTCTCCTTTTTTATTACGAAATCATTCCTTCTTCACGTCTCTTCAAACTGATTGATGGAGCACGGGGTATTTAACAATTTCTTGAAACAAAAAATTATTCATTGCCCTTCATTCACTCATCAGTTGCCCAATTAAAAATAAAAATTACTTGCCCAATTGAAAATATAAATTACTTGCCCACTTGAAAATAAAAATTACTTGCCCAATTAAAAATAAAAATAATTTGCCCAATTAAAAATTGAACTGAAGGGAATCTGTTAAATTAAAAAACTTTGTGTTCCATAATTCTTATCTGAATTTGTTGTTTCGCATTTACTTCTACCTCGCAGCGGCCGCTCTTCCAAGCAATTTCAGTATTTAAAAAATCACCAGAGCTGACACCTTAGCCCGGCATAATTTATAACAAACTAGTCTGATTGAAATAATGACGCAAAACCGTTGCCAAGGCGATGTACGAATAATAAAACACCAGGAATACAGGATATCCGAGTGCAACGAACCCGCAACTTGTGTCATGCTGCTATTTTTCAACAGCAATTTTATTTAAAAAAAAAACAACAACGACCAACCGGAAATAAACAAATGGAACGTACCGTTGGTGACCTGTCGTGATTCGTCGAGAATTTCATCCTCTTTGGGATAAAAATTGCTGTCGATCTGACTCGATGTCATGTATAAATCTCACGCGATCCTCCGCCGTTGAATTTTCACAAAAAGTTTAGCAAATGTTATTGTATTCACGTCATATCACACCACTCATTTTCCCTACATTGAAAAAAAATGCAGATGCTCCAGATAAACTCCGAGCCACGAATAGACGCCAACACTTCATTATCACTAAATCCCTCAGGACTTACCGATTTTTTTCGCTAATCAATGAGTCGCTATTTCCGTTTTTATTTCATGATTTATATCATTTCAAAGGTGGGAAAAATGAGATGTGCGATATCAAACGGGTTTTCTGATAACAGGGACTATTACACCGTCTCTAATATTATAAAATGAAATTGAATTTTTATTTTTACATTCACAGAGACGCTAAATTGTTTAAATAATTCCTGTACCTCTGGTTTTGTTCATAAAAATAGTTGAAAGACAGATAACTCTTAGACGCAGTTTCTGAAAATTTCAACTTAATCTCGACTTTTTCGTTTCTGAATTGATTGAAATAAATTGATTGAAATGAATTGATTGAGAGAATTGAGGGGCAATTCGTCGGTGACACTGAAAAATCATCAGCTCAGCTGGTTGATGCCATTCTGCGAGGATTTACCCTAGACCAGTGGATATAAGCTTTGCCAGTGCCCATAAAACCCCAATTTAAACAACAAATACACAATTCCACTATTCGCCATCCAAGAAAAACAAATTTCAAATTCCCGATGATCAATCGCCGGTAAATCAGAGTGATGGATCGATCCAGCGATCTTCAGAGGCACCTCGATCGATGATCCACCTCGAACATAATCAATACACTATTTTTATGGATCAACAAACGTCAAAACGCCCACGCAAATTTCTCTGAAGACTTAAACATGCGCTTTTGTTTGTGCGACGTTATATTTCATTTATTTCGTACCGTTGCATTGACGCAGAGGCACTAACATAGAATTTCAAGTTTTTTCGATAACAAATAAATAAAATAGTTGTGAAAATAAAGGCATTCGCACGGCTGCGATAAAGACTAGTAATTATTCGAGTGTTGGACTGAACTCTCAGGATTTTTCGTAATTTAATTAATCTTTATGAATGGAATTTTTATTGCTCTTTGATGATTTTAGCGATTGTGATGGTGAATAGTTGAGAGTTAAGGAGTGACGATTTTTTGGGTCAGTGTTTTGAGAGGATTTTGGTGCCCGTGGCCCATCGTCAGTGGTTTTACAAAGACTGAACTAAAATACACGGGAGTGAACAATTTTTTTTCCACCGTTGGCAGAGTGAATGGGAGATAATGTGCATGTGTGTGTGACAGCCATGAAAAATCATCGATAGCCTTAGGCTACTGATTTCATTGCGATATATAATGATTCCATTCACGTTCAACGCCTCGCGACTATTCAATTAAATATTCCAGCTCCCCCCAAACTCTCGGGTTCAATCGATATTTATTATTATTTTATTGAATCGGCATTTTGTAAATTTCAACTCAATATTTACTTTCACTGTATAATTCATTGACATGTTTCAACGCGCCACTTTTATAGTTATTGAATTCAATTGGATTTTGTAAGACTCAACTCAATATTTACTTTCACTGCCTAATTGAGTGACATGTTCAATTAAAACTAATTGATTCTTCGATAACACCGAGTTGAATCGTTTCGCTGAATTCCGCTTGAAGTGAGAGATTCTACGGAGAAAAAAAATTGGAACGCGTCAAGTGAAAAAATGTTAATTAACAAACACCAGTAGTTTGATTAATAATTAAATAGTAAGGAACGTGCCCGAAGGACCTCCGGCGATAACAAACTTTAACTTTACTTATGAACATTTTCTATTTCTTGTAACGAGCTTCACCCGAGATTGCATTGCTGACGAGAGAATGTAATTAGCATTAATAATTATTATTCAAGCAACAACATTGAAATACAGAGTTTCTCGTAATGTAGATAACTGATTGGGTTATATCATAGCAAAAGAACTTTCGTGATGTTAGAGAAGATGTTTCTAGATTTTTTTTTTAATCAATCGAAAAAGAGAATTTATTAATTCGGATTAATTGCCAGAGGAATGTTTATTTGAGTTTTCAAATTAGATTGAATTGGAGAAATTGACACTCACCAGTTTGAACCAGAGACTCTTCAGCTTTTCGACACTTGAATTTCTTTTTATTCCTCATGCACATGAGCACTGCACTGGTCGAACAGCCCATCTTGCAGTCGTTCAATATTTGCACTCATTTCATTTTTCAATTTTCTATTTCACATTTTTTATAGATCACTGTACATTCCGAAGACACATCCTCTCTATCCATGAACCTGAAGAAAATTCACTGCGCAATACACCGCAATCGGACAAAAATAACTAAAAACGTAAAAAAATTTCTCTTTGTTATCGGATTTCAGTCGCCGTCACCGAAATACTTGACGGCGTGTGAAAAAAAATGGAATTTCTCATGCCATTCAGAATGAAATTTATGCATCACGTGGTGGTTGTTTTTTTTTTTTTTTATAAAGAGCGGAAACATCCAGTTTTATAGCTCTTCGTGTTTGTTTTTTTGTCAGCTGAATTCGTACTACCGAAATCACCGGTGGATCACTGACTGGGAATAATCATTTCCTTCATTTATCAAACGAGCTCTTATCAGCAAGAGTGTTTAATCAGCACAGAAATTGTATGATCGTACTTATGATCAAAGAGGAATTCCCGAAAAAAAAAACAAAATCAATTTTAATGAACTCAATTTTAGAGGATAGCAAATATTTTGAAAAATTTGGGGTAAAAGAGATTTAAACACTATCTCAGTGGTGATGATGATTATTTGTGATAACATGAGCTGGACGATTTTTGATTCGGTGGAATAATCGGTTAATCAATAATGACTCATTTGAAGTCCAAAGTTATGATTTGTGAAATCATTAGAAATTTTCTCATTGACGATGCGTCTTTAAAAATATAAATTCCGTAAGAATTTGTTCACTTGTCGTAAATTCACTTGCATTAATTCACTTTGCAAAGCCGATTATTTTAACGCTCAGCTCTTGAGATATTTCTCACTCCATCTTTTCTTTTTCTTCGACTTGAATTTTTTCAAATTCAATTTGTACCGCGCAGAAAATTTATGGATCCCCTGGGTCTCTTTGATGTGTCTCCACATGAATCATGTTGTCCTCGAACTAAACTCAAACTGAGGTGATTCCACAGTGACTCGTAAAAGGAAATAAAACCGTAGAAATCAAGTTTCTTGAATCCGATCGCAACTCGCAAATTTCCACGTCGATCGGCATTATAAAAAATTGCAAGCGTGTATGAGACAGAGCAATTAGCATACCCATAGATGCGACAACAAACTCAACAATTCACCGACTGTTCAATGAAAATTATTTCTCATCTCCCACTTGTCCTCTAATTACAAAAGATATGCCGCGCGCGACAATAGTTTGTATCATTCAATATTTACGCTAAATACTATTATCTAAATCGTTTTCTCGATTAAACCCAAGATACTTTTTTATCCTCTACCATTTTTAAAAGGTCGAGATATCTCCATTATCACGCAGTCTAGCAAATAATTTCCTGATACCCAATTGATTTCTTATTGAATTAAAAAAATCAGCGATTACAAATACCAATTTTCTTTTACACACAGGTCAAGAATAATCCGTGACCGAATTTCAATTGTTGCATTTGATGAAAAATTCAGCAATACGCGGCCTTGAAAATCTGCATGTGAATGATTCTCTTTGAATCAACAATTACTCAACATCAATACTCGAGGCATAATAATGATGTTCTTCTCATGGTTCGACGAATCATTTCAAACATTCTCTACAGTTTTCATCTTTTCTACCTGAACAGGTTGTGAGGAAGAATTCATAATTGATAATTGACATATTGGGAATTATATCGGGCATTTTTTAGTGGCCGATTTGTATGGCTTCGTGCTGATAGTGAGATAAGCGAAAGATCCTTCATGGGGCATCGGTTGTTGGGCCAAAAAAGCTCCACCATCCGGTGATTTTTTCATGACGAGTGGTTCATTAACGTCGCCATTAGCATCCCCATCGATCTCAGCCATCATCTCCTCGACTGTCATAGTCTTGTCCCTTTTGTCAGGCTGTGAAAAAAAATAATTCATCACTTCATCATCATCACATCACATTAGGTATTGCCGCACTCTTCGTTCGCGGATTTTATGATATATGTGGTGAAAAAAAGGAGCATGAGATAGTTTTTAGATAAATAATTATAAAACTGAAAAAAATGAAATTTTATATCCAAAAAAGGGAGTGCATGTTTCGGCTCAAAAAAAAACATTTTCTTAACTTTCGATTTTTTAGAAATTTTGTAATAGAAGAATAGAATATTCAGAAATTCCAGTAGACGAACCATGAAATGCGCCAATTTCAAAATTGAAGTTGTCATCGAAGGGTGCGAGTCGAATGGCGGTTTTAGGCTGGCATTTTGCAGGTTTAGAATTAAATGGTACATGAAATCATTCCTCAGCTCCATCTCGGGAAGTTTTTCATTGAAGGACATCAGGTATTTCAGCCATTCAACCACTAGCTTTCGATCTGCAAGTCATTTTTTTTAAGACCTCAAAATACAATGTTATTTCAGAAATAAAATATATGTAGTGATGACTTATCGTCCATATCCAACCTCGAAGTTTAATCAGTTTTTTAATGAGACGTTTCGCTAAGAAGAGATTGTAGTTGCAATCGTAATTCAAAGCTGCTCTCTCATCGCTGTCCATTGGAAAGTTGATGAAATTAAATTTTTTAATTTTCCACTTGAGAATGGAATTTTCATTCGCATAAATGTTACGGGAATTTATTAACCTGATTGGAGTTGACAATCATAATATTTATAGTATTTGTTGTGAGCCGATGATTTATCTGATACCTCGATTCAATTTTTTCCTTCCACCAGACCCAACGGATGCGTTTGTTTCAACCTGAACAGTAATTGAAAAAATAATGTTTGAAAAATAGCGCCAGAAATGGAATTACATTGGACTCTCTTATAACCGAGACTGCAATATTTTTTTTCCCCTCACTTGAAGACTCTTTGTGTTATTTATTTTGACTAGACTTGATACAGCTCTTCCGTGTTTTATTTTTATTCCAGGGCACATTGAAGGAAATTCCAAGACCTGGGAATCAACCGAGTGATAAGAAATTTTTCCATCGAAGAAAGAAGAAATCTCTTGCAAGTATTGAATCAGTACTATTCTGTTGTGATTCTTCAAGATTACAACTGCCAATAAAGGAGACGGATTTTTTGTGAAAAGCCAGAGACAATCTATTCCACACCTGCCCAACTTTACCCCTTCCATCCGAAAAAGAAGCGACTTGGTATCCATGGAGACCGCGAGTATCTACCCAATCCAATACAAGAGTAAACAGTGAGAATTAAATACTGATTATCCAGTAAAAATTGTATTAATTTAAAAAATTGGTTATCTTTAAATATGAGTCAAGCAGAGAAGAAGAAATTTATAAGAACATTGATTAAATTGAAACAGCAAGAAGAGTTTCTTGCAAAGAGTGTTGAAACGTTTGAGATGGGAATGAAGGTAGAGGCTAATGTAATTGAAGACTTCTCGCAGACACGAAAACAATCCTCCATTGATAGGTAATAAAATCCGATAAATCAAGTGGAAAAAAGTAATAAAAAATGGGATTATTATGTCTGAAGTACCAATGTTGTAGGACAAGTATGACAGATGCTATTTATCGTTTGGGATCGATTATTTATAATGATTTCCAAACGGCGAAATTGATGGTGGGGCAAGTGTATGAGGGGAACAAAATTGGTATTTATTCAATAAATTCAATCATGCAAAAGTGAAAACCTCGTGACACCATATTTTATGGGATATTATTCTGTATCAGATCCTGAAGAACTGAAATCTAAGCTATTATGCCTGTCGAAGAAAGTAAAAGAATTTAATTCGACGTCGCAATTAGAAATTCTCCTAGATGAGCAGAAGGAACTCGAGGAGGCTTTACTTGATTTTAGAATGAATATCCGTCAATATGAGAAGCCATACAGTGGAATGGAAACTCCATTATCTCGAAGGATTCCACGAAATACGAAACGTTTGGAAACTATCGATTATGATGAGATCGCGGATTTTGATTCGCTCGTCGTGAAAACCGGTATCTGCTGATATTTATTTTACTTTTCTTGTTTGGAAAATTCTGTAATCAGACGAATGCCATTTTTTATATTTTATTTAATGATCACAATGAATTTAGGTCATACACAGCATTGGAAACAGCAGGATCATCTATTCTTTCTGAAAATACGAAAGAAAGCACAAAATGTCCCAGCGATGGTTGTGGCGATTAGAAATAAGTGTCCAGACTTGACAGCTGAAGAAATTATAAACCATGAGGCGTGGTACAAGATTTATGTTGATTTACGAGAGAAACAGAGGAATACTGTTAAAGAATGGAGGAAAAATAAGGAATTGGAAAAACGGGAGAAAACGAGATTATTGAAGAATTATAACGAATCGAGCGATAAAAAATCCCACCATGAGGCAAATGTAAATGATTCGAAGATAAATGAATCATCTACATCTTCTGATGAGAAGAGAAAGTTGATTAGTAAATTGAAAACGGAAAAGGAAAATTCGAGACTGAAAAATCAGAGTGAAGACATTCGCTCCTGGAACGAACGGCAATTTTTACAGCGAAATATGGAAATCAAAGCAGCTCTTGATGAATACACAAATAAAAGAATGCAGGGAAAATTGGGTGGAGAACAAAGTAAAAATAAAAATGATAAAATTGTGAAAAATCCCGCAATGAGAAAAAGCTTTCGGTAATTATTCGGTATAATCCATGCATTATTTTTCCTCATTTCTACAATCAATTTCAAATGTGATTTTTTAATATAATTTCTTCATTTCCGATGTATTCGAATTATTGGCAGAGAGCGAGACAGCAATTACTTGAGTAAACGAAAAATTTTTAATTTAAAAAATGAGAAAGATGATAAGGTCGAAATAAATATGGCCACCGCAAGATCTAGAAGTAACTCGACATTACTGAAACCAACAAAAATTTGGGAGGAGAGATGTAGACAGAAATTGACACCAGGAGTCATTCCCAAGGCCGTTTGTTATATTAAAAATCTTCCCCGATTGTGAGTAATAAATTAACGAGCATCGTTATTAAAATTTTTTAAATTTAATCCCATCCCAAAAATTTGTATCCCATGCATTTCTGGATAGAAAGTTAAAAATTCCACTTCCTCGATTTGAATGAATTTTATTCTCCTCGAATAACCAATTTTTATAATGAACATGAATGATTTTTTTCAGATCCACTTGCAACTGGAAAAATCAAGAATCAATAATTTCATTGTAAGTCAAGTTCGTCCAACTTTGTCACGTTTCATTGATGAAATAAAAAATAATGAGAAATAAACAACAACTAAATTTTCTCTGAAAAACAATTTTATCATTCAAATAGCTTAAACGTACATTTATTTAGTGAACTCCTCGACACTAAAAAATCCAACATCAATGCAATGAAATACCAGCGGTAATACATTGAACATTAAATCCATATTAACATTATGCAATATGCAAATGAATAATCACAAATATTAGGTACTGATGTGAAGATTCCCTTCTAGAGTCTCCTATTTCGTTTCCCGGCCGTCTCCCTCTCATCATCACAAGATCTTCTTTCTCTTTTCTTTCGTGCCTCTATAATAGTTTTATTTTTAACATGAATACTGCCTTGCAGATGACTATTCACCTCATCAGAATTAAACAAACGGCAATAACAAATGTCGCATCGATATCCGTCCTTATGATCTCGACTAATAACTTCATCTTTGTTCCTTCGATGGGTGCCTTTAGCGAGATGCCTCTCCAAGGAATCAATCGAAAGTTTATGATCACAAAAAAGACACATGAGACAATTCTCCCGATGAATTTGAGTAATGCCTGTTGGTAATCTGTGAGCCCTAGAGAAAGATATCCCTGAGGATTTTCTCGGTCGACTTGTTTCCCGTTCTCTCGTCCTCACCCTCTTGTAATCTCTCCGTCTCCTCTCACGATGTGAAGATCTCTCTTGATCAGACCCGTAGCACTCATCAGTGACGATGAAATCATCAATTGAGAATTCCTCAGGTTCAAACGTATCCACTGAATCATGAGCCTCTCGTCTTTCCCTCATATTCTCATCCAGTGGAAAATCATCATCAATGTTTCCTTCAATTTCTAAAACATCATCATCCCTCTGACCGTCATCAATCAATATCTCTTCCTGCTGGTCCTCTTTTGCAACTTCTTCGTCCCTATCCTCCCATTCCTCATTCCCCTTATCATTCACCCTCTCTTCATCATCCCTCTCCTCATTATCCCTCTCCTCATCATCCCTCTCCTCATCCTCCCACTCTTCATCACCTGTTCTAAAATCCTCCGGATCTCCTGGAGCCGATTCACTCTCTTGATTTTCTCCCGGACCAGAATTTCCCACGTTCTCCGAAAATTTTTCATCCTCATTCTTCTCTACTTTCCCTGCATCATCCATCCCCACGTCTTTCGATAATTTCATATTGTTGGGCTCAGCAGATTGGGAGGTAATGCTCTTAGCATTGAGGGAAAGATGTTTGGCGGTCTTGAGGTGTCTCAAGACATTCATATAACCGTAAATCGAAGAATTACATAGTTTACAGTAGAATTTTCTTTCTTGCTTTCTTATTATGACTTGATCCCCATTGAGAGCATGACGACGACTTGCTGCATGCTCATCGACAGTTTCTGATCGACCGACCTTGCAGCCGCAGATGGTGCATATGTAGAGAATGTTATTGCTCTTAGAATGGACTCTCTCGATGCCACTGGGTAATTTCCCCATGACGTATCCTTTGGATGATTGGGAAAATTCACCAGGTGGTAATTTCGCTGGGAGATTTTGAATTATTGCTTGGGATTTTCTTCGCTGATGACTCTCTCGTTTTGCATGAGTGAGCACACGTGTCCAACCTGTTAGAGTGCAACCACAAACCGTGCAATGAAAGTATTTCTGACTGAGTCTGATGATGACACTTTTTCCATGTGATACGTGAGAATTACTGGCTACGTGTCTGGCTAGAGGTGTATACCGAGAAATTTTGCATCCGCAAATTGTGCATATGTGGAATTTACCATTCTTTACATACTCGATACCTTCGGGAAGGATTACAGATTGTGGATCATTCCTCGACTCTTTCTCTTTGTCTCGATGCTCTTTGGTATTCATATGTTTCAAAATATTTGTGTAGCCTCCGGTGATTGTGCAGCGACAGGTTTCGCAGGGAAAATTGTTAATGTCTGAAGGTCGATCTTTTTCTTCAGACGTTGGTGGAAGAGATGGTGGCGGAATTATTTGAACCTGTCGTTCCTTCGAAAATGGGCGGGCGTTATTTTGTGGAGGGAATTTTTCAGGTCTCGAGGTAGGTCTTGATGGTGAGGAGCACTTCGTACCATAATTTCGGGAAAGTATCGTTGAATTTTCCATCTGTCTTGAAGAGGATGGGAAATTATTTTGAGCATTGTGTCCTTCAAATCTTGAATCAGAACTGAATGGCGAGGATCTAGCCGGACCATAATCTCGTCCTTGAAGCCCCGATGGAATTGATTTTGAAGGGAGCACTGGAGCATCTCGTTCATTTGAAAATGATGATATATTATTTTGAAAAGCGTAACCGTCAGGTCTTGAGGATGATGTAGATCTTGAAGGTCCAAAGGTGTCGTAATCTGGTCCTCGAAATGTGGGTCGGACTGACACTGGAGGTATCATTGAAGTCTCTCGTTCTCTCGATGAAAATGGGAAATCATTTGGTGGAGGGAATCCATCATTTCTGGAGACATGAGTAGATCTCGAGGGTCCAAAAGGCATTGAAGCCTCTCGGTCTCTCGATGATGATAATGAGAAATTATTTTGCGAACCATATCCTTCAGGTCTCCAGTCACAAGTAAATCTTGAGGATCCAAAAGGCCCCATTGGGGATTCACGATCTCTCGATAAAGATAAAGAGAAATTATTTTGTGAAAAAAATTCTTCAGGTCGTGCGCCAGATCCAGGTATCATTGGAGCATTGGAGCGTTCTCTCAATGAAGATGAGGGAAAATTATTTTGTGATGCAAATCTATCAGGCCCTGACCCAGAGATAGATCTCGAGGATGCCATCATCTCATAATCTCGTCCTCGAAACGTTAAAGGCAGAGATGAAGGCAGCATTGGGGCTTCTCGTTCTCTCGGAAATGACGATTGAAAATTTTTCTCAACAGAATATTCGTCTTGTCTTGAGCCTGGAGCAAAAGTTGAGGACTCCATTGGTCCATAATCTCGTCCTCTCGGGAAAGGCGACGAAAAATTTTTTTGAAGCGAAAATTCATCAGTTCTGGTGCCAGAAGAAGATTTCGGACATCCCCTTGAATCATAATTTTGCCCCCGGAATGTTGATAGCCCAGATGATGATATCAGTGGATCCTCGCGCTCTCTCATGAAAGATGAAAATTTTTTTTGAGGAGCATATTCCTCAGCTCTTGACCCAGAAGTGGATCTAAACGATCCAATCGTATCATAATCTCGCCCTCGAAACGTTGAGGGAGCAGATTGTAAAAAGGCCTCACGTTCTCTCAACGTAGATGGTGGGAGATTATTTTGAGAAGATCTCGAGGATCCAGTAGTTTCACAATCTCGTCTCCGTGACGGTGAATATCCTTCATCTCTCGTCAAAGACGATGATGAGAAATTATTCCTAGAATTATAATAATCTTCAGGTCCTGGTCTACTCCCCTCACTATCCTGCCCTCGTGAGGATAGATAGACTTCGTCCCTCAATGGAGACGATCTACTTGTCTCACTATCTCGTCCTCGTGGAAATGAGTATTTTTCATCTCTCGGTAATGAAAAATTATTTTGAGAACTGTAACATTCCTTGTCTCGTGATTGCTTATTCTCTTTATTCCTAAATTTTTCTAAATTCTGTAAATGAGCCCATTTGAGTGAATGGTTCATCACAGTTACTTGATTTCCTCTTAGAGGATCTTCACAGACTGTACACCAGAACCAATCGTCACTATTTGTTCTACGTATTCCATCTGGTAAGTCGTACGAATTCTTCAACGCCATCAATTCCGGGTCTCTCATTACAGATTTTCTAGCTCGATGATTCTGACTATTCAAGTGGTCTCTCACCTCCTGCATAGGACCTAAAATTTCGCCACAAATGACGCATTTGTAATCAGTGTCGTTGATTTTATGAATGAGTTTTCTGCCATTTGCCTTGTGATCGATCGTGTCCGCGTGGGCCTCGGCGTAATTTGGATGAACTGTGCTGTTGCAAATGGTACAGAATAGAATATTTCTGTTTGGTATTAATTCGATACCTTCTGGGAGAATCTCTGGAGTGTGAAGTTGCTGGACTCTGGATGAGGTGTGAGAAAGGGGCTCTAACAGATTTATTCGTTCTTCTTGTCGATTTTGGGTGAGACGACTCCTGTGGGGAATCTCTTGGCATGATTCACTGGAGTATGAAGGGTTGATTGATCTTGTTGGGGGATTTTGAAGGACATTGTTAGCTCCTTGGGAGATACTTGAGATTAGAGGCGTGGGGAGGAGACCTCTACGAGTCGACTCGCTTGGCAGAGATATAACTCGTGAATATCCTTCAGCGACTATCGTTCTAACTGGAGCTGCAGCTGGTGTTGGCAGGAGAACTCTGCGGGGTATTTCATTCGCAAAATGGTGCATTCTTGGATTTTTGTGACATTTGGAGGTGACTACCCCTCAGCACAGCCTGTTGTTCCTTATGCCCTGGAGTTCAGAATTATTTGAGTTTTAGAGAAAATGAAATATTGAATATTGTTCGTAACTGCTTTTTTGAAGTATCACAATATCCACGATTTGGAGAAGACTAGGTCTCAGTACACTCCGATGTTATTTATATTTTCAATTTCAAAATTAATGGAGTTCTTGCTTTCATACCAATCCGACAGATGCCTGAATTTTCTGCAATAATTTCGGAGTGAAATCGTAGAATATAATTTTCAAAAACGCTCGAAATGACGAATTTTCTCGGGTTAAATTAGTGGATAAATATATTCCTACTTACAAGTATGTAATGATTTTTTAGTGCTCGATTGATTAAACTCTTCATGCACTACAGCACCGGAGAATAAAAGAGGTTAATAAACGAACAAACGAATGTCGGCGATTTCGCACTTGGCATTTCCATTATCCCCTTACATCCTCCTAGCGACATCCATCAGATAATGTAGATATCGCGGATGTGTTCATTATTGTTATCAAAGAGGCACCCTGGTGTCACCTCCCGAGAGAGATGGCGCCATAATTGCTGTTGAAGTCTAAGGGGTTGATGTAAAAGCAACCCACACAATTGGAAAAAGAATACCACTACAACATTATTCTAAAACCCTGTGACGTGTGATTTGATGGCGCAAGTGCGCGTGGGCACGCGTGGGTGTTACTCTCACTAGTGTCTCCAGTTTAATAATATTTATTTATGTGAATTATTCACCTGCATTTATGTATGAAAATAAATGTGAGGATGGACAATTGCTAACAATAATTCATCATATTCGGCAAATCCGTGGTGTGGTGGGACTGGTGCTATGAAAATAGCCGATTGAATATACGGGTTGAAGGCAAGTTGAGCGTCACCTATGTAAGATATATACAGTTAGACGAAACACAGTGAAAAGTGTTGAAAGGAAAAAAAAAAACATGAAGGTAAAGAAAAATTAACGCCCTGTGATATAAAGAAGAGGTTACTAGCCACCAGTGTGTCAGTTTAATATTTATTCTCGAATCATTGTAGAAAATTCATGGGAGCACTGAGTGCAGGTAGAGACGAGGGTACGGATTGAATTGAGTTCAACGACTTGACGACTGAGTATGAGTCAGAAGATACAAGTGCTCGAGTCTCTTTTACCCCTTGTATTGTTGAAGCCTTCCTGCCATCGTTCGAGAATCCTTCGTTTAGTTTTATTTAAAAAAGTGACAAATCCATAATTTATCTGTCTGGAATTTTAGAATCACTGGATGTTCTTTTTTTTAGTGCACCGCGAACATTAGTGTGAATGAGGACACGGGGGTAATTTTGCGCAAGTTTATAATGTGCACGTGTACATGGCAATGGTGATAGCATTGTTTGTGATGGGAAGGTTGTTCCCTTATAATTTATATTCGTCGGAGCTCAACCGATGAAAAGGGGGAAAAAATAGTGCAGCTGAAGTGAAGTGACCAGAACGGACTAGGGGAAGAGAACTGACTCGGTATGGATATTTAAAACACATGGAACTCCAGTGATTCTTTCAGTTGGGGTGGATATATCTGAGTGAAAAAAAATTGGGGTTTCGACATCGGTCGATAAAGTGAAGGTGCGTTCTGCTGTTTGTCTTTTCCCAAGGTTTATGAGCAATTTTTCATTGATTGTTTATAGTCAAACCATTGGAAGAGCCTCGAATACTCTTGGAAAATGAAGAAAATAGTGATAATACCAGTTGCAGTTACGTGACTGGCTCTTTTTTTTCGATTTGCTGAGCTCGAGGCAATTTTTATAATTGCCATTGATGACTTGAAGGACTGAATTGTGAGGGATTTAGGATTTATTGTTTGGGTAATTTAATGGATTAATGAAGAACTTGAGTAAATGTGCGGGTGCAATGGACGAGGGGAGTCATCAAACTTGGCCAGCCAAGTGCCAACAACCTCCAATACTAGAGGACTAAACTCATAATGTGTTTGTCCTCGTGTACGATAGACTGTAAAATTAGACGTACGAAAGCACGTTTGAGAGTGCGAAAAATAAAACGTACAAGGGAGAAGGTTGATGGTGAACCAGACGAAATGACTGATATGTGATAAAGTATTAGGAAAAATCGTTTGGAACATTTCATTTGATTTTCATTAAGTCTCCACGATTGACTCGTCGATGGAAAGTCATCATCAGCAACAGGGGAAATGAATAAATGAAAATTTGAGGAAAATATTTTCTAACTAGTCCAACTGCATTTCAACTAATGCATCGGGAAAATCGTGCAGACAAATTTAAAGAGAGTAGAACAAATTTTTAATGGTGATATCCTGAGTAATCTCTAAATTTTTATCGTGAAATAATTGATTGATTCTCATAATGGAGATTGTATCCACTCACTCGAGAATTTTATTAGTTGGAAATAATGATGTAAACGGAGAATCAATGACGATATTATCAAAATGACTAGCAACTAGAAAAGATACGTACGATAATTGTCGATATAAAATAATGAACGGAGGGAAGATGGAATAATGAATTTTTTTGTTATAATTACAAATGTGTAGCGCCGTCGAGATGCCCTTGTCACTACCAAATCCGTTTGTGCCTATGAGCGCTATTTCAACACAGTCGTACATCTCAACGAGTGAAAATAATCATCTGCCACCGTTAAAATCTGGTAATTATGGGGTAAAATCTGGTGAATCACCACCATCACATCTCACCCATTCCTCCCACAGCGGCAGTACACATCTGCCAAGTTTGGGCTCAAGTGCAAACAACAGTTTGCAAAATTTAACGAGTAACTCAGAGAGTTTAAACCTGAGTTTGAGCTCTCACACGAGTCACAACAGCAACAATTCGAATCATAATCCTCATTCCCAATCAAACAGTCAGACAAACAGTCCCCTTGGCAAAAATGGACGAACAGAGGGTAATAATTCGAGTCGGGTTATCCCAAAAATGGCGATAACACCTGAGATTGTTATGAAGCTGTACATGAATAAATTGACGGAGTACGAGCAGCATGAGATATTTACGTATCCACAGATTTACTTCATTGGAGCGAATGCGCAGAAAATACCGGCAAGTCTTGGATTACCCAACAATCACCTCTATGATAATGATCAGGGAAGTTATATTCATTCAGCACACGATCATGTGGCATATAGATACGAAGTTCTCAAAGTTATTGGTAAAGGCTCGTTTGGACAAGTTGTTAAAGCTTACGATCATAAAATTCATGAGCACATTGCTTTAAAAATTGTGAGGAATGAGAGGCGATTCCATAGACAAGCCCAGGAGGAAATACGTATACTTGCCAATCTAAGAGAACAGGATAAAGACAATACAATGAATATTATTCATATGTTTGATTCTTTCACCTTCAGAAATCACATGTGCATTACTTTTGAGTTGTTGAGCATTAATCTTTATGAGCTTATCAAGAAAAATAAGTTCCAGGGCTTCAGCCTCCAACTAGTTAGAAAGTTCTGTCACTCATTGCTGCAATGTTTGGATGCACTGTACAAGAACAAGATTATTCATTGTGACATGAAGCCAGAAAATGTATTACTGAAGCAGCAAGGAAGAAGTGGCATTAAGGTAGTGTATAACGATTGTCCACTAAAAAATTGTTCTTCCCTTTTTTCATGAATACATATAAAGACTATTTACTCGTGTTTCAGGTAATTGATTTCGGCTCAAGCTGTTATGAAGATCAGCGAGTTTACACTTACATTCAGAGTAGATTTTACCGTGCACCAGAAGTTATATTAGCTGCTAAGTACGGAATGCCGATAGATATGTGGAGTCTGGGTTGCATTCTCGCTGAGCTCTATACCGGATTCCCCCTCCTACCAGGAGAAGACGAAGGTGATCAACTAGCTTGCATTATCGAGCTGCTTGGTATGCCCCCAAGGAAAATGATAGACAGCTCGAAGCGCTCGCGCCAATTCTTCAGCTCCAAGGGCTATCCCAGGTATTGTAAAGCCAGTACAACCGCCAATGGTGCAACTCTTCTCCATGGTAGCATCTCCAGAAGAGGTAAATTACGTGGTCCACCTGCCTCGAAGGACCTTAAAGACGCACTTAAAGGCTGTGAGGATCAACTCTTCCTCGATTTCATTCGCAAATGTTTGCAATGGGATCCCGAGCAAAGAATGACGCCAGCTAAAGCCCTCAGGCATCCGTGGCTCAGGCGGAGGCTACCAAAGCCTCCGGATGACAAGACTGATGGCCAGTCTGTCCAATCAACTGCCGTTGTACCAGCATCCAGTAGTCGAAGCTCCAGTAAAACTAACCTAGGATCAGCTGGTATTACTAACAAAATCCGTCAAATCAGTGATCAAAGATCGACCATTCAAGCTAAACATCTTCCAGTTGCTATGGCCCATCCAATCGCGTCCAATCAATTGTCGATTACACAATCAAATCACTCGCATCATCACTCGCACAATGGATCTCATGAGTCGTCCCACGACAGTCACAGTTCACACGGTTCGTCCGGTGGCTCCAGCAGATTTGTCGTTGCTAAAGACAGTGTTCTACATTTGTGGTGATAAATCTATCTCATGATTTTGTCTTTGCTGTTTCATGTGTACCGTGTGGTTTTCAGAGGGTTTGCCCTGAACGATGGGGGCCAAGTGCCATTTGGGGTTGATGTGGAAGTCGAGAAGAGTGAGTTATACTTGAGGATGTCATGTGGAATTTAAAAGGCATTTACACAATTGTTGAAAGAAGCTTCAATTTATATTCTTGCTGGAGAGACCAGGGGAGTATTCTTCAGTGATTTCACTGGAAATATGATGAGGTAACTGCAGAAATTTTCTCATTCAAGGGAGTTTGATTTTTTTTTTGTTTTTTTTTTTTGCACCCATGAAAATGCTTGGAAGCAGCTGTTTTCTATGGGGAGAGGCAATCGAAAAATCAATCGTGATAAATGATTTATTGAAACGATATTTCGAGACAAATTCTTTGTAATTATTTTAAGGATTAATGCATTTCGAGAGAATGTCACAACAATCATGTAATTATTTCCTAAAATTGGGAATTCGTAGAAGTATATCGCCCTCAATCGATTCGTTCTATGAATAGTAGAAGAGTAGATATCAATTATCAATAAAATCCCCATGACATTCTCAAAACTACGCAGGGATTGTACAACTCAGCGATTAGAGTGTTTTTTGTAAATAATTTATTAATTTTAATTTTTTCTTTTGCACTGATGCACATTATGACTCTAGATATATCAGTCTGTCATTACTAGAGGTGATTAGATTTTCATGATCGATGACAGCTGAGTGATGAATAACGAATAATGATTTTTAAGATGAAATTGTTATAAAATAATGCAGGTACTGATTACGTGACTAGGGTCATGATAAATAATATAACGAGCGCTGAAACGTGAGAAATAATAATGGAAGATGCAAAAGAAAACGAAATGGAAAATAGAAATGATAATTATTGATAAATTTGTAGAACTTAGTTGAGTCGTGATAAGAAACACAGAATGTTTTGTGATATAAAGCTTAGGCGTTTTATTGTAGTTTATGATGATTGAAGAAGAAAAGCAAAATACATAAAAATCATTATTTTATCGCGCTAATGATTCAACAAATACAAAGAAAAAATCAATGTAGTTGACGAAGAGAATTCATTCGTAGTTGAGATGTAGATGAAGGAGCCATGTTTCAGGCGGAAAGTAAGATCAGATTCAGTCATATGGGATAAATTCTGTTGTGAGGCTTTCAATGCCTATTAGATATCTCTCCCTTCCGCCACTTATTTTCTTTCCGTTGAAATTAATTACAGAACATTTCGAAGATTTCATGGTAAAAGAAAATAGAAATGTTCAAATTGAAAAAAAAAACGGCGAAAATCGACAAAAATAATGTCCGAAAGATAATCCAATCAGACCTTGAATTTTTTTAGTTTTCCGTTTTTCCTACCTTCTCACTTTGTGTTGATATTGTCAAGGGTGAAGAGATTTAGTAAATATAGATAATCATTATACAATCGAACTGATTTTGAGACTGTAATCGCGTCTCGATGTACTATATTGCATGAATGTTTGTATTATAATGTATTTCTTGAACACTAGTGAAAGAGGAGGTATAATTGAATAACAGGTGGAGAACTCACGTGGATTTAATAAGTAATTAAGAGATCATTATTTTGTCCGAGAGACCGATATCCTGACGCTTTTATTCGGACTAGACTTTATTCAGTGTAATTATTTGTCCAAGCTCAAGGTATATATTGTTTTTACTGGTAAGCGGGAGAATAATTGAAAAATATAAGCGCAGAACGTAATATTTCATGTTTGAAAATACTCATTCGGCAATTTTTACTGTAATTCATAAAACACGGAAGAAGAACGTGAAGCAATTGGGAAGATAATTTTATACAATTATATACATTCATAAGAAAAATAACGGAGAGCTGATGGTCAAGGCGACAATAGTTGAAACAAGATAACAATAATGCACAGCTAAAAACAAGCCATTTTGGAAGATTAAAAAAAGACAAACAAAATAATTGAGCATAGACTGCCATTGTATTCATATTGACATTTTCGAAAATGACCAAATTGTGTCAATTTTGACTTTACTCACTGAATGTCCAGAAGCTAAATGGATTTTTCAAGCAATCGGACATTAATTGAACAAAAATACTACGGAAATTACCCACTTTTCATTACTCTCACCACAAAAGGACAAAAATTCTGCCGACTCATTCCTCGAATTCATATTATTTATAAATCACCTATTAATTCTGCGATTTAATTTGTGGAAATCCATTGTATAAAGAGCAAAAATTGAGGGCACCTTACAACAGGAGTTACAACGTGTTATAAATGATGTTTATTGATGATGCATGAATGTTTTCATTATCTATGCATTGTAGATAAGTTCACGAATGTTCTTCATTTGTAATATGAGGGAAGAGATTGGAAAAATGGATGATTTTCAAGCCTAATCCCCTCAGGTTTGACAAAATCAGGTTCATTGAACATACGAGAGATCTATTTCATCGCAAATGTCCACCCCAACTTTTCGTAATATTTTATTCAACATTCCCTGAATCCATGGATGAATGAAAAATCAGAAATTCTAGGATAAAAATTCAATAAAAAAAAAGGCTGCAAACGTACGATGTAACTCCTTTGTTATCAAAATGACATTTTGTTTGTCATTGATTTAATTTGCAATTTTAATGTCTGACTTTAATTATATATAAATAAATTGTGCTGAAGCGATGGAATTGCTTGCTTGAATTGCATTGTATGTGTACATGTGAATGATGAATGATTTTATTACGTACAGAGAAAAAAATACGTAGCAATGAAATCAATCGACTCAAGACCACGGAAAGCAAATTTTACTGATTCTTATAATTGTCCTTATTCTTGATTATTACTATTATTATTATGATTATAGAATAAAAATAAGAACTTTTTAATTTTATATTCAAGTGACAATTAAATGTTTGATCTCTTTATTTTTAAACAGTTCATTTTTTCTTTATCAATCCTTGATTTCATCTTTTTGTCTTAATTAATTTATCAGGCGCAATCTAGATGAGAAAGTGTAACCCGATTGCCTCCAGTCACAAATACGGGATAATTGTACTCATTTTTTGTTTGTATTTTTTTTTTAAGTACTGAAAATAATTTGATTAAGGAAAGGAATAAACACTGCTTACGACAGTTGAATTAATGTCTATCATTGAAATAATTCCTTTTGATCCCCAAGAACAAATGCAGTTAACTAATGGTATCTTTAAATATCAAATTTTATTTCATTAAGAAAGAATTATATTACTCAATGTATAATTAATATTTTTAAAATGCCACTTGAGCTGGAATGAATATCGGTTGAACAGCAATAATTATTAATTGGAGTCGGTACAACGTAATGAGTAAAAATGAAATCACTATTAAGTATTCACTCATCTGTTACAGTTTTACAGTGAAAAATCATCAATCATTACGATAATCGCAAAATTTAATGACAATTCATCAACTTATGTTTTAGCAGTCCATTACAATTTTTTAATTCAATTATAAAATGACGGATATTTTTCCCCTACAATTATAAATGAAATAGCTGACGTTAAAAAATAATGGATAATAATCATAGTAACTGCCAGGATATGAAAAAAAAAAAAAAAATTAAAAGACCTATTGAGTTCTTGGCTTTAAAGTAGAGGTATCGATGGAAAGGTAAAATGACGAATTTATTTAATCGGCTTTACGAGGCTTGCGTTTACGAGCATTTGGACTGCTGGCATTTGCTTCAGTGGCTTTTTCACTTTTCTCGGATTTATCTGCGTCTTTATCCGACTCACTCCCCTCTTCGTCGACCAAATCATCTTTCACATTCTCGATGAAGTCCTCATCGTCTGAAGTTTTCTCCTTGCGATCGCCAGATTCTTTTCGCTTCCTATTTAAGTTCTGGGCTTTTGCGGGCTTCGGTGGGTAGATGAAGTCAATAACGCAGACAATCAATAATCCCAATATTGCCCCGATAATTATTGTGGCAATAGCAAAGATCAGGTAACTTCCCCACGTTGGTAAACCAAAGTCTTCCATTAGTTTTGTGTGAATAGCCTAGATAACACGGTGCTAATTAATTCTTCAGCAATTTGATTTATTTATTGAAGAAATAATTCATAAGATTATTTGTAATGAACAGGCCATCATATAATACATGACAATCATCAAAAGGAGGAGTGTCGTTATATTAAAATGTGTAGTACAATTAATTTAAATGTGAAAATACTAAAAAAAATGTATTAATCCCTATTGTTGATAGCAAAATTATTTAAAAGAATAAATCAAATAAAAAATCTTCAACTTACCCTGAGAACTTGAGACATTTTGAAAAATTGACTGATAATGGACATTTGTATAGAGGTGGGACTCTTCCAGCTGGAGATTGGCTCGACTTTCAACCACGTTTTTGATCTAACGAAATTCACCAAAGAATCTCTGTCCCTCGGGCTCTTATATTGCCGAAATAAGCCATCCTTAACGCTAAAAACATAAATATATAAATACAGTTGAATGTATATGTGAAATAATGATTATAAATGTAGAAAATATATCCAGAACATACTGATAGATTGTGGGTAGAGCAGTGACCATAAATCTACCGCTTAACCCCGGTGAATCAGTGACGTCTACTTTTCCAACATTGATGCCAAGTTCTCCCTTTCTATCTCCTAAGTGTGACCAAATGGGCTCCAGGTCTTTGCAAGCAGGACACCAAGGGGCAAAACTGCATTGAAAAATACCATTTACTAATAAATCACGAATAAATCAATGATGAGGTATTGAAAAATAAAGTTGAAGGTATCTTACAACTCCACCATCCATTCCCCGACGAGCATGCGATCCCAATTCTCCTCATTCAGCTCCTCGACACTTCCTCTCGATCTTGTACTAATCGTTACAACAATAACACACGCTAAACAAATAATAATTAATTTACCAGCGCGAATCATTATAAACAGTCTTTTTTAACAAATAAACCGGTGTCTGTGTACAGTGCAGACTGACGTCACACTAATTTTGTTACTAATAATGCCACTCTGGAGCCACCAGCAATTTGGTGTCGGCGACATCAAAGCTTGGCAATACCTCCCTGTATCATACCTTAGACACCCTCATTGCGTGTGGCGCCCTCCCTCTCTTGGGGTGCAGTACTCCCATGCCGCTGAGGTCACTCAAACCCCCAGAACTAAGCCTCTACTTTAGTCAATTCTCTTTGAGTTTGCATGAAGTCTATTTTATCAACTTCTCGGCCTTATCATCAGCTCGTCTCATGAGTTCTACAGAATTATTATTGTGAGTTTCGAGAGATTTTCTGTTGTTGTTTCATTTTTTTGTGAGTGCAAGAAAGAAAAATGGTTTTAGGGTAGGGGATTAGATTGGTTCTCAAGGAATGCCAATGAATATCTCAGTTATCACGAAATCAAGTTACGTTAGAGTACAATCTTATCAATGTGAGTTGACAAACATCAACGAATAGGATTTGGTGAATTATGAATTGACGTAAACAATTTTAAAGGAGTGGATGTTCCCCGTATGACATTGAAAGTGGCTGTCGAAATGGTGAATCAAAGATGATGAATATGCAGTAATTATAAACAGAAGGAACTTCGATCGATGAAGATACGTAGAAGCAGAAAATTACTCGTGTACTCGTACACTGGCGAAAAATAAATTCATTTTTTGAGGTAATTGTCTGTTGGCAGGTGTTGGTATATAGGTTAAACAATCTCGCTCTCCTCGTACGATTCATTAACATCTGATCAGTAGGAGATATATTTGAATGATTGTCATCTATGGACAATGCAATCATGCGTTATTTTTGTTTCTAGGAAAAAGAAATATTGTTAATCAACGACTTGTGAAAATGGCTGAGAAAATAGTGGCGAATCAGCCTCAGCCCATTGTCAAAATTGGACATTACACTTTGGGTCAAACACTAGGGGTTGGTACATTTGGAAAAGTGAAAATTGGAGAACACGTTCTAACAAAACACAAAGTCGCAGTGAAGATTTTAAATCGACAGAAGATCAAGAGTTTAGATGTCGTCGGAAAGATTCGACGAGAAATTCAGAACCTTAAGTTATTTCGGCATCCACACATCATTAAATTGTATCAGGTTATCAGTACTCCAACGGATATATTCATGATAATGGAATATGTGTCAGGAGGTGAATTATTCGATTACATCGTTAAGCATGGAAAGCTAAAAGAGTACGAGGCTCGGCGATTCTTCCAGCAGATAATCTCAGGTGTTGATTACTGTCATCGACACATGATCGTCCACCGAGACCTCAAACCAGAGAATCTGCTACTCGATCACAATTTGCATGTTAAAATCGCAGACTTTGGTCTCTCAAATATGATGATGGATGGTGAATTTTTGAGAACATCCTGTGGCTCACCAAATTACGCAGCACCCGAAGTAATATCAGGAAAACTGTACGCTGGCCCAGAGGTCGATATTTGGTCGTGTGGAGTGATTTTATACGCATTACTCTGTGGTACACTTCCATTCGACGACGAACACGTGCCCACACTATTTCGAAAAATTAAATCTGGAATATTTCCAATTCCCGAGTATTTAAACAAAAGCGTAGTTAGTCTTTTATGCCATATGCTTCAAGTCGATCCGATGAAACGTGCAACGATAGAAGACATAAAGAAGCATGAGTGGTTTCAAAAGGATTTACCAACGTATCTCTTCCCATCTCCAGTAGAGCAAGACTCGTCAGTCATCGATATTGATGCTATTAATGAAGTATGCGAGAAGTTCAATGTTAAAGAGGCTGAGGTGCACTCGGCATTGTTGGCTGGTGATCCACATGATCAACTGGCAATCGCTTATCATCTCATTATTGATAATAAAAGGATCGCTGATGAGGCTGCCAAGGCTGAGATTAAGGATTTTTATGTTGCTTCGAGCCCACCTCCAGTCGCATTCAGCCCCAGTGAAAATTCCAACAGCCCTCTCAGACCGCATCCAGAGCGAATCGCACGTAAGGGTCTGTTTAGTTTTTAATTATGATTTATCTATGTTTCTGTGATGTTGAAGATGTTTCTGTACGTTTTTGTACGTTCTGGTTGTTGTTTTGACGCTTCATCCAAGCGACCATTAATTTTTAAAATAATACGGGCTAATGATTTTCAGCTTTACGAGAGAGACAGGGATCACAGCCTAGTGCTCAGCCTTTACCTCAAGGAGCTCGAGGGACCCCTGTCAAACGAGCAAAATGGCATTTAGGCATCAGGTCCCAATCCAAACCGAATGACATCATGAATGAAGTTTATCGTGCCATGAAAGCATTAAATTTCGAGTGGAAAATTATAAACGCCTACAGTGTTCGCGTTAGACAGCAGAATAAGTTGGCAAATAGACACAGCAAAATGTCTCTCCAGCTTTATCAAGTTGATTACAAAAGCTACCTCTTAGATTTCAAATCACTGGCGAATGATGAGACCGACGATTTCATGAAGGGTATTTATCTATTTCTTTGGATCGAATATATTCATAAAACTTGAGAATTAAAATTTACAGAGAAAACTTAAAAACTAATTAGTCGTATTAAAAAATATTTTGCAATTGTCTTAGCTGTCTACTTTCACGACTTCGCTCACTTGACGTAATTAGCATAACAATTTATACATGATAATTAAAATTTTCTTGCAGATCCTACATCTCTCCCGTCTCAATCAACTGGCCATCATACTATGGAATTTTTCGAAATGTGTGCAGCCCTCATAACGCAATTGGCTCGTTGAAATATTTACTGCTAGATTACGATTGACATCTGTTATATTTTTTTTAGTCTACCAAAAAATAGAATTTATTAGATACTTTTGAGTCATCAGTTTCCATTTGTGGTGGTCTCCTAGGGGATTTTCGTAATTGTGTAATGTAATTGCCATCATGTACCTCTCTATTATGTGAAAAATAAATTTTAATTTACTTCATTAACTTGTGGTTTTCTCATTTGATATTTCATTTTTACTCAGTTGCATCTCATGGCTATTGGCTCATTCACACTGCATCTTACTGCAGAGACAATGTCAGCTCTGAGACGACGAAATAGTAATACGTGAGGTTCTGCAAGCAAAATCAATACGAAGATTTAATAATAAGTGACAATAATAATAATTTAATAATAATTGAGATTTTACCTGGAACGTGCATCATGTAATGGACCCATCCAGGGCTCTGTTGGACTCCAAGATTTCTCCACTCTGTTTCTGTCATCAAGTGAGATTTTGGCACATGCTTGGCAATCTCATTCGACAAGATGACATGTCTGAAACGTGAGGATAGAATGCAGATAAAATGCTTTAATAATTCATGTTAGAATATTTTGAAGCACGAGATCAATAACTAACCTATATTCATAGGTATCATCTTGATACTTTTCGGAGTACTGAATTGGGTCATTCGACATTGTGTTTCAATCAAGAAGAGTTTTATGTCAAAGGTCGACCCAATTTTTGTAATGGTCCAATGATTACTAGGTGTTTGAAGACAAATGGAAATAAAAATGTTGCGGCGTTATATGGGTCAATGGGCACCAATGGGAATGCACACGGCTAATCAAAGAGGATTGACTAAAGTAGAGGCTCAGTTCTGGGGGTTTGAGTGACCTCAGCGGCATCATAGTATTGCACTCCAAGAGAGGGAGGGCGCCACACGAAATGGGGGTGTCCATAGCTTAGGGGTGTCTGGCCATCAGCCGACTCGGTAACTGCCTCAGTAGCAATCCCACTGTCATATTTGTAATGATAGAAAAAAAAAGGATGAATGAAAAAACACCACTGCAGTCATTTAAATAGAAACATATTCATTATATTACGAAGATTTATAGCAGAATACATCACTGGTATGACATTAGCCATAAAATCTTAAAAATTATGATGCAGTGCGTTACAAGAAAACTTTGACGTATTACATTTGATTACAGATGACTGAAAAAAAATGACCATCTCATAAAAAAAAAATTTTACAGTCTCAAAAAAGTTCAACACAGCAATACTGATCTAGGATTAATAATAAGGCTTATGATTTTTAAGGCGCAGTCGAGCGTCCAGTACTTCTGACAAAATTGTAGCTCACATATACTAATGAAAATGCTTATTCTAAACAACTGGTACAGCTTGTAAAACAAAAAATTTTTCTATCTCGATACTGCATCAACTTTTTCATTAACCAGTTTCTTAAGTCATTGAGACTTAAAGCATATACAAATTTCGAAGTGAATAATCCCACTGATTTTATGCTTTCCAATAAGACTTGGAGTGATGAAAGATCTGTACATGATTTGGAGTAAAATGTAAGAAGTATTTGCTGAAAATTTTACGATCGAGGGAATTGAAAAATTTTCATGAAATTCTCTCACGACTTCGTCACAAAAATGTTGAATTTTCACGTAAATACTCATTATTAATATCGAACTCTGTATGCGTTCATCATGATAATTAAAACGAACTACCACGCTACATACTCATGTTTATTATATGATTAATCTCTGCGAAGTGACTCCCATCTCTTTCCAATATGCCAACCTAGACATTGATCATCCAAGACGAAATCCATTCCACTGATCACACTACAAAATGCCCTCGTCCGATGAATATCGATGCGTCGTTCATCGAGAATCATCAATAATCAGCGATAACTGATGTCCTCAGGTTTTCAACCTCAATTACAGGGTCTAATCCGCGGGATAAAAACGAAGGATGGCTCTGCCTTGAATCTGTGAATGACAAAGTTTATGAACAACATCCATTGCCTCCTCAGCTGGATAAACCGTGTGTGGTGGCGGTTCGATTTCAGCAGAAGCAACCAATTGGACTAATTCAGTGAGTTGCTCCAATGTGCCAAGTTCAACTGACTTTATACTGATTTGTCTCTCTTCAGCCCGTCTACTGAATTTCGGTAATAGACGATCTGCCACTTCTTTCATCACGAAAACCACTCCACCTTTACTTAGGCATTGCATACTGCGATGGAGGCTTCTCGATGTTGTACCAAAGTCAATAACAACATCCACCTGACCTCGACAGGCATCCATTGTGCGTTCAATTAGCTGATTCTCATAGAGGCCCTCGTTCCACTCCACTACGTTCACCCTGGAATTCAAATTCACACTGCTTGTGAATAAAATGAATGCACTGTCACATTGACATTATTTTTATTTCATCTAAATAATCATCTAAATTTCATGAGGCCCCAAATAAAAAATTCCCTCTCCCCGTAATGTCGAGGTACAAAAATTAATCTGATGGCTCATCGAATGATAAATTAAATATCTTGTAGTAGTTACCGCTGAAATTCCTGTGCCATTTTCAATCCATCATCTTTTAACGAGGCAATTGTTATTGTGACTTTGTCTCGCATATTTGTGAAGTGATAGGCGGCAATTCTCAGAGCCCACAGAGCCAATCCACCAGTGCCAACGATCAGAATCTTGCAAATGCTGTTTTCACCACGCTCTTTCACCAGTTGCTGCAGGAACAAATGAATCATTAATAAACATTGTGGAGAATAACATTGAGAATTGACGCAAAGAATTCAATACTTCGTCATGACCCATTCAACAAGAGGAGAAATCCACTTGTTTATTGAAAGAGAGAGCACGCGCGTGACCGTATAAAAACAAAACAACAATGTCCAATGAAAAATATAAATAAGTTGAATTGTTGGTACCTGAACGTGTTCGTGTGCCGCAAATACTGTATTCATAGCAAGTAGAGCACCAGCAGGTAGCATTGCAGCGACACTCAGTGATACGTTATCTGGTATTTTAATGAGGTATTTGAGATCATGAACGACGAGATACTCCACGTAACCATTTGGAATGCCCTCGTATGGATAAAGTATAACTCGATCGCCAACGGTAAATCCACAGTCTTCGCTCAGTCCTGATCCAAGTGATTCAACGATACCAGCAACTTCATATCCAGGAAATAAAGAGGCATCTCTCACTCCATGATGTGGCAGAGTAACTGGAAAATCACCCTCTAGAGATGCTTCAGTTGCCAGACTACTTGAACTTGATACTGATGTCAGACTTGTGAGGCTTGGCGAGCGTTTTGGATGGTAACAGGCACCAGCGCATACAACACGAATTCTAGCCCCATGACTAGGTACATCTGGCACTGGTACATCGAAACTGAAGACACAATCACGTCCCGTTACGCTTGGACTCTCAATTGACAATTGACGGCAAAGTTTATTCATCTTCTTAGATTCCCTGAAAAAATTTAAAATACTCCCATTCAATTTTGGCCAATTTTGGTGAAAACATCTTCGAATGATTCATCATATTTATATTCAGCTGTCCACTCCAAATCGAGAAAAATGAAAGTTCAATTGCATAATAAACAGTAATTGGTAAGTCCAAGGGCACTGAAAATCGACAATCATGAAATTCAAATAATAAAGAATAAAATAAAATATACCCATTAAAAGCTTTGTGAGGGCCATGAGCAGGTTGGCCAGGTGCAGCTACTTCGACAGGCATTTCTTTGTTTTTCACTTCGATTAGAGAACTGAACGACTAACGACTTCTAATTGTCGTTTGAATTGTCAAAGAAGCGATAACCACGAATTTCGTAATTTCCTCTATTCTGGAGTATGAATCATTGTCACTAAATTTGAATGATTGACAATTAGACAATTCTTGATGGGACCTCAACGACTTTAACAATGTATTGTTATTATCCGAACAGCTGAGCGTTGTGTACTAATCCGAGGCCAGGTTTCTCATTCGCTTTTATACGACTCCTCAGAATAACACAGGGGAAAACATCGGATATTTGTGGTGGGGATGAGCTCGCCGAACACTCGGAGAATGCGTGCAAGCAACTGCTTATTTTTTTCTTCTCTTTAAAGCCACGCATCACAACCCGGTGTGAGTCGTGATCTCACGAAGTAAACACCTCACTTTTTCATTTATCTTCACCTCTATTTTTTAAATATATTCCCGATAAAAATCCTCGATTATTAATTACGCAATAATTCTCAAGTTCGTTCTCGAACATGCCTCTATTGGGGAATCTCATAAATTGAACAATATGTGGGCAATTGTGCAGTACGTGCAGTAGTTGAATGGCACAACCACATCATCACTATGTAATTGCAACGTAATTATAACGAGTGGTTTCTCATGACCTTTTTTTTGCTCGAAAAAAATTAATACTTGAAATTGATTGCATGTGTGTCAACGTCGCTTGATACTTTGATACAGAATCATAGTTTTTCGAGTTTTTTTCTACGCAAACAATCAACATTCTGCGCATTTTCTGGAATATCGGGTTATCTTCTCGCTTCAATTTCATTTAATAACCGCACGTGCTCATTCTGGAAAACAGAAAGTACGCAGTCTGAAGTATAAATAGAATAGAACGGATTGAAAAAATAGGGAAACAATACTTTTATTGAGAAAGACGTATTGCAAAATTATGGATATATTGAGAGTGGACATTAGAAACCCAGAAAGGCACCTTGAAATAACTATTCACACCGTTTGTCTAACTCATTGACAACCCCAGCATTCAGCAAAAACTGAAAACAAAAAATAATTATGACATGGACAATGACGACCGTTGTACTTTGTTCATATTTTCAATGACGTAGAAATTACCCGCGATCATATTTCGTTCATAAAATTCAGTCATTCGTTTTGCCAATGAATTATTTTTCACGTACACGGGAAAAAATGTATCACATAATCTCCTAAATTCTATTAATTTCTCGCAGATGGTGGAATCGATAACGAATTGCTTTTTGTATTGAAAATAGAATAAACTGGATTACTACTATAAAATATACAAGTTCTGCTTTTTTTGTAATAAACAAAAGTGTATTTTGGTTTTCATGGGCAGGTTTTGACTATATACTCACTATATACTCACTATATACTCACTATATACTCACTATATACCTGAGTATATAATCACGGAATATAATGAGATGAAGTTAGAACGTCCTTAACAGATTAGACAACATGAGTAGACATGCCTGATCTAAAAAATGAGGTGTTATATATATTCATAGTCTTATCATCCTGTATTATCAGATCAATAATATTGTTTTTTAATTAAATCTAGTTTACTACATGTGCGCACATGCGAATATTTCCCACGGGTCTCATAGACAACACGTTCTTATCGCTTGTTTATGAGATTTTTCAGGAATTATCGAGAATCAGTAAAATAATGATAAGAAAAATCCATATCCTTTGCGGGAGATCTCGTAACAAGCTTGTGGTAAACATTATGGAACGGTTACATATATTTTTTTAATCGAAGTGATAACAAGATCATGTCGACTAATTACCTGATTTCTAATCCGTCGAGTGTAAACGATGGAATTAGTTTCGGTTATATCATAGTTTATTTTTAGGAAACTCGTTTAAATTCAATTCAAGGCCCGGTTGGATTGTCTGGAAAAGATGATTTACTCCAAACTTGGCACTCCTAATTACTTCATCAATTAATTGATTTTTCCGATAATTGTTAGCTAGCGCTCTAGTTGTTAACAACCGCTACGGCGCTAGCTAACAATTATTAGAAAAAAATGATTAATTTCCGGAGTAACTAGCAGTCCAAATTTCGGAGTAAATGATATTTTCCTGATAATCCATCCGGGCCTTAAAGTCATTCCATTCCTAGGAATAAACGATACGAATTAGACGACTGAATAATATATTGTATAGGGTTCAATTACTCGAGCACTTGAACCCCCAATAAAAAAAGGGTAGAAGTGAGATAATCAAAAAGGTAGCTGTAAAACCAGCAAATAATTTGATAAACCAAAGCAAACAGGTGACTCAAGACGCCACATTAAATTACTCATCAGGTGATATTTGTTTGAAGTACATTTACATTTACTTGGTAAAAATAATTGTTTTAATCAACGAAGTATAAAAAATCAAAGCATGAGAGAATATACAGCGAAGTTAAGGGTATTCCACACCCATGTCCACACCCATAGCCGGAATTAACGCTTTTTCATTTTTCTTTAAAAAATAACGGAATCACTATGGGATTGACTTGAAAAAACATCACGTTTTTGCGTTTTGTCATTTATTTAATGGCTCACAAAATTTCAATAATTTTCGAAAAATTGAAAAAAAGGTGGATTTCGATATATATGTGTGGAACATCCTTAAAATAACAGGCACAGTTGAGAATAATGGTGAGAGCACGGAGAAATAGAGAATGAAGAGACCGGTTGGGTGGAGGGGCTTTGAGGAGGGAAAAATACGGTCGATGCCGTTGTTGGATTGCATGCTCTGATCACGTGGACATCACTGGGGATCCGCGTGTTCACGTGTACCTCTGGACTGTAATTTTTAATGTTGTAGTTGTGCTGTGGCAAGCCGTTTCCCGATCACGTTCCCTCGAGCGTTCACTGACTCGTCGCCTCGGAGCTGGGCAAGTGCAGAATCATTTAAATCACAGGGGAAGGGGAAGTGGGCTAACCCCAGGTGTTTTCTCGCAAACTCCAGAGCTGAGAAGCCCTGGGTTGACTCTGACTCATCATGATAATAGATTCCACTATTGGAGCGCTAAAATGTTTGGGGGCCGGAGCAAGTAGACACTCAGAATATATTTGTCCTACAAAGTATTCGAGATATTTCAATTTTTATGTTTTTAAAAAAATGTAAAAAACGCCCTCTCTGATTAATTAATTCATTAATCATATTATTTTAATTATTTATAGTCGCGTATTTGACGTCGAAATGAACCTCTGGAAGTGGCGTACGTACGCTCTGAAAATAGGATAAATTTTGCCTCCAAGTAATCGGCCTTCATTATCTCCAACACCAGAGGAATTTAATATGAAAACATGGAAACATGTGGACGATGCAAGGACGATCACTACCGTTATATCTATTGCAATAAACAATTGAATTGGATCTGTATATATAGAATGTCTGCAGCCATGATACAACGGTGAAACATCATACTTCATTATTTTTGACCTTGAGTTTCAGACAGACAATTGGAAAACTCGACTTAATCGAAGAATAGAAATCTAAGAGGTCAATACCGAAGAATCCAGTCTCAGAAAAATGATCTCCAAGATAAAAATACCATTGAAGGTTTACGTAATATTGTTAATCGTACGAATGGCCATTTGAGCAGATTGGTCTTGATTGGATTCAATGTGTCAATCGTGCGATTAGATTGTCATCATACAGCTCGAACTTTGTGCCTTGTACTTTGTTGCCTTTTAGACTGTCCCCAATTTAATCATGCAGGCTGATCATTTTAAAATCCGTCACGTACTAATAAGAATAAATTTAAGGAAAACAGTGATATTTACGTGCATGAAGAACCATCAAAATTTCTACAGCAATATTCTTTGTACTAAAGCAACAACTCAAATAACAACGATCGTAGTGCCCTGAATTTAGGTCTTTCCCTTGTTAATGTGACGTAATTACGAGGTCATCATCCGATGGAATGATGAACAAGAAGTGAACGCAATAGATTTAAAAAATACGTGACATCATCATGTTACACTCGTATCAAGTATTCAAAAAGTCGAGGTGATATAGGATAGAAAGGAGGATAGAAAAACGACTTTGAATATTTTTTTTTTCGTTATTTGGATGGAGCAACAAAGAAGTCTATCGATCGTGCCTTGTCCGCATGACGTAGTTTCCAGTGGTTTGAAAATAGACAGCTGTCAGAAAATAATGTTGACAGCTCAAGAGACAAAGGACACATCGATGTTGATAGAATGTAAATAGAGTGACTGATGGAATCATGAAACATTGTGTGAAACATGCAATTTTGAATAATCATGCATTCGCGATGACTTACTCAAATTGACAATCCTGGATAAAGATTATTGACAATAAAATGCGTCAGCAGACGCCTTGGCAGCGAACGATGATCTGTTATCAAATTATTTGACGATTTTTTTTCCCGAGGTATACGTTTGGATTTTTCATTTGCGAATACTGAGGGGAGTCGAGTTGTCACTGTTCTGAGGGTGGACTTTGTATGATTCTGAATGTCCGCAATGGACGACCCTCAGGGGTCTGGAATTTTGTGTCAAGATAAGAAGAGAGGGCGCATCACGAATTGTTCATGCGCCGACTCCCAAGAATTTTCCCTTCACTGAAACAAAACAACAAATTATTTCCCCCATTAATCAATTTACTTGACAGAAACATGCTTTTTCTCAAAACTTTATTTCTATAATTGAGTAATTTCCAGGCAGATGTAATTCTCTTGTGAGAAATAAAGACTATTGCTTACTTTCATGGCTTGTTGTGTTTTTTTTTTTTGCTGAATCGATTGATTTGGAGATGACAGATTAGGGTTGTGGATGGAATTATTTTACTGGATCATTAGGTCAGGGACAGTTGATCCAATCCATCAGTCCTCAAATTGGGGCGTGTTGTGTTGATGTTTTGGTTTTTAAAGTGACGTTAGTGGCGCCAATCTTATATTTCTGGAAATTATTGAGTTGTAGTTTTGCTGGTGCTCGCTGCTGGCAGTAGCTGCTGGAGACAATCAGAGGCATTATTTGCTAGTTTATCCTCTGATTTTCTATTCTCACATTGTCTTACCTGTATGTTGGCAGCATCGGTAGGGTAGGTAAGAATAGGAATTTGAGGTATGTCCATGTATGGATGAGTTGAATGCTCCAAATGAGCATCCGGTATTGCTCATCAACCAATCGTGAAGAGTCAGTCATTACAATTGTCAATTTTTCCAACGCAAAAGGCATTTCTCATTTTGTTTTTGGTTCTTCCTCTCTTCAAGAACTTCCGGCACAATCGTACATGCATTCGTGCATGTGGAATAATTATACGGGCTGTCTATTTTTCCTAGGCAAAATTTTTATTAATTGAAAAAACGATTTTAGAAAATTCTTTAATTTTGTAAAAAAAATTACTGATGTGCATTTTTCTACGAAGATTGCCTTAGGAAGTAGAACGAATTATAATGTTAATGTTTTTTTTTTATCGAAACTTCAGCATTTGCAATTTTTTTAATTCATGAAAAAAATATTCTTAGTGATTTTTTATTGGCCGTTTTGATAAACGTGCGATTTTTTCTTTAAAAAATAGCGCAAATCCATTTTTTCAAAATTCATTGACAAAGGAATTGAAGATATTGTATTGAGATAAAAAAAAAATTAAAAATCTTCAATTCCGAATCAAAAATTCGAAAAATTAAAAAAACCTGTTTTAACGAACGTCAGTCCTGAAAAAGACGCCCAAATTTTAAAATAAAAAAAAACCGTCTTTCGGGTCTCCCTTTCCCCTAACTTTTGACTGTACGATAATTTGAGCGTCGAGAGCAATCGAGAGTGGCGAGAGTTTCAGACTTTCAGTGAATTACAGTTTCGTCGGAGTTTCATCGAGTGAAACAGGGGAGTGGCGTGTTGCGTGTCACCAATACAGAAGACTTCATCGTATTTTCTACGTCTCAGCCAAATTCACCATTTATTCATCTCATCACAATTTTTCAATCGAAGACAGTCCCCAGGGAGTGGTGAAAACAGCCAGACAAAACCTGATGCGACCATTAACCTTGCGATGCATGCAATTCTGACGTGAAGTGTTTTTTTTTTTTTAAATAAACTCAATTGACGAGAGGATGCCGGTCAAAGTGGATGTTGTGCCACCACCACCTGCCAATTCAAAACAACCTGGGGTCACCAAGTCATTGTTATACAACGGCTCAAGGTTCCAGGGATCACAAAAGTCCAAGGGAAATAGTTACGATGTCGAGGTGGTTTTGCAGGTTAGTTGGGGTCCAGATGTCATGGGAGATATCTCGACCATTGCATCTTGATAATCATTTTCCTTGACTTATCAATCAAATGCATCAATAAGTCAGCGAAATCCTGACTAATTAATCTGCTGACTAATTAATACAATATTCAGATAATTATTCCTTTAATTCTTGCCTTAAAGATCATTTTCACCTTTAACTTTCGTCATGATGCAGATTGCAATGTGATTTATACTTCAATTAATATTTCGTTTATTGAAAAATACAACATTCACTCAGATTTGAGATCAGATTTTTTTTTATAGTCTTTTCGTAATTTTATTATTGTTCTTTTGCAGCACGTGGATGAGGAAAATAGTTATCTCTGTGGGTATTTGAAAATAAAAGGCCTGACTGAGGAATTTCCCACGTTAACGACGTTCTTTGATGGTGAGATTATATCAAAGAAATATCCTTTTCTCACTCGTAAATGGGACGCTGATGAAGACGTCGATAAAAAACATTGGGTATGACATATACGCGATTTGAATTTTTTTGCTGTGAATTACTCACCCACGTGTTTTTTTTATTTCCAGAGCAAATTTGAATCGTTCTGCCAATACGCCAAGACTTTTAATTCTGATACCTTTGATTATGAAGCACTTAAAGGGACTGATTTTGTCTTCATGAGATGGAAGGAACACTTTTTAGTTCCTGATCACACTATAAAGGATATCAATGGGGCATCCTTTGCCGGATTCTATTACATATGCTTCGAAAAATCAGCTGCTTCGATCGAGGGATATTATTACCATCGTAGTTCAGAGTGGTAAGTTTTATCGTGGGTTATAATATTTTTTTAACTGCAATTCTGCGGCGGATATAATAAAAAATCGACGGGAAAAATTCTGTCTTCACTGAATTTATTCCATAATAATGTTTTACAGTTTTTTTTCAATTTTGATTTTATTTCTCCGGAGGAAAGAACGATTTTTTTTTCAGGACTTCTTTGTAGACAGCAATGAAAACCGTAAAAAAGATTTTCACATAAATTTTACTGCCTTACATTCTGAGATATGCTTCGCAAATTTCTGAAATAGATTGTATAAATTTTGTTTTCATTTGCAGGTATCAATCATTATATCTGAGGCACGTACCCGAGCACAGTATACAAATATATGAGTTCAGGTGAAATAAATGCCCTCGGTTCGACCCTCAACAATGAATTACCTTCTATTGCTTTGTGTCTTTTTAAGTGATGCAAACAGATCTAAAATTGAAGCGTACTAAAACATGACGTAATAAATATAATTAACACTTATTTCAATTTCTGCAAGTGAAAATATCGACAAGTCGTGATAGTTTTGGGGAAATGAGTGCCTCAATCCTGGATGACGAGCGTTTTCGTGGTACCTACAATTTATTAATTGTAAAAAAACAAATATTTTAATCATTATTTTTGAAACCTGACGATTTTATGTGTATCATTGAATTGTAAATTTATTAAAAAATTGAGTTTATTTGCTGTAAGCTCAATGGCAGATCGAATGGGATAGAATTGTATTCATAATTGTCTTTATTAGACGTTTGGCATTATGATATTTCAAATGTGAGATCTGTTTGCCTGGGAATTTCATTGAAAAGACGAGTGTGAATGAAATTGGTGCGCGAAATGTGTTGGAGAGCTGCTGGGAAATGATAAAAATTTTAATTGTAGCAAAAAAAAGAATAATCTATAATCACTGTTATGTTTTTTTCTTGTAGTTTTCCCAAATGCTCGGGCGTCGAAATAATTTTTTTTAGTTTTGTATTATCTCAATGATGAAATTGAAGATTAACACCAATTTGCATAATATCAAGTATTGAATGCGGTATAAAAAATATTAATGAAAGCTTCCTAGATCGTTTTACCACTTTACTAGCAATTTATCTTCATTTTTTCTCCGAAAACATTTTTTTAGCGTGAACATATCGAGTTTATCACACGACGACGAAGCGAAAATCGATGAATTTGAAGGCAAAATGTCCCCATGATGTTTCAAAAACGAATCTATTCATTTTTTAAAATCGAAATAACAAATCCTCTGTTAGCAAATATTTATGTGCAGAGTAATAGACGTTGATTATTATCATTACTTACTGTAAATGTATACATAATTGTGAAGATAACGTAATGAAGACACGCGATTACTCTACATTGAGAGAAAAATGAAAAAGATGTCAACCAAGTCTTGTTTGGTCCAACAGAATCGTTTGTTGAAAATTTAAGAAAAACAATGTCCCGCTGAAATTCGAAAATCTCAATCATGAATAGTTGCTCTGCTTTACAAGAACGAAATATAACGAAAGGTTCAAGGGGTGCCTTTTTTGAATTTCAAAATACCTTTCACTGTGACAAGTTCATCATTTAGTATTTTGTCCTCAAGTCATAAGATTGCTGTCATATTTTTATTATTTAAATTTACAAATTAATTTTCTGTCTGACTGAAGAAATAATTTTTCCATCATTTTTAATAGACGATTTAGTCGATACAAGTAAGATTTGATTGATAACTCAATTTTTTTTCTGAGTGTAGAGTACTTTTGCTTTATCACGATGAATTGGGCCGATGTCCAAATTAGGGCTGAGAGAGATGCGAAAATGAGAGCAATTCAATGTAACTTAGTGAAAACATGATAAAAAATCACATTTCCCTGCTAAATAGTAGAGAAGAATCAATACAACTTCCTCGGCACAAAAATTACGCAGATTGTATTCACTAAATTTCAATCCTCGCAGAACTTTCCCTTTCATTTTCTTGGAATAATTTTTCTTTCCTACTATTAGAACAAAATAAATTTCTATCAATGTCTCTCTCCCCTCATTTATTCATCCATGATAATTGCATAATTTTTTAGATGATATTATGTGATATTACGAGTGATGAAATGATTTCTAGTCTGTAATCAACATTATGACGCGTGCAATGATTGGCTAGCAATTAAAATAATCCTTCCAGATATTATCAGGCAGAAATTGAGGGAAACGAGTCGTAAACTGAAGGCACGATCAATGAAATATTTATTCATACGCAATTGTCGATTAAACAGATGAGAATTTTAATTACGTTTTAATAGTAAAAATATGAGAGAAAGATTTTTAAAAATTATATATTTCACATTTTATTGTAACAATAATAAAAGTTGATCGTGCATTGACGATTGATTCAACGAAGAATGTTTATAAATTACTTCCAAACGCGTGTCTTCTCTGTTTTTTACCTTTCACTTGGGTTTTTTTTTTCTCTCGATTTTCCACCTGTTTTAATTATTTTACCATCGGAAATTTATTGTTCAGAATTCATCGGTTGGACTCATTCGCGATTTTCCCAGTGTTTCGCTTCCAAATTTTTTGAGATTTCATCAGTCTTTTGCTCTTTACTCGAGACATTCTTCGAATTTTTGGTTTTGTCACAGCTTCTCTCAGGATTTCGTCGTTATCAATTACACTACCCTATGAAATTGAATAGAAACAATGAAAAATTATAGAAAAAACTTGTTGACAAAGTATATTTATTATATTATTCAGTTTTACCAGAACACTCGAACAAATTTGGCAGAGACACTTGGTCCCTTCAGATGTTGGAGCAGGAGAGGTTCCAGTGCCATTGAGTACCGCCTCAAACCCCAGAAATTTCGTGTCAAGATCAATTTTAGCTTTTATGAGATCAGCGAAAGACTGTTGCACCGTATTCCTAGAAGTTTCAGCCAACCTCTTGCTCCGTCTCTTGGGAGCCTTCTCCTCTGATGATTTATCATCATCGAGAAGTGAAAGATCGAGTGGCGAGACAATGGGATTCGTCCTCACACTCAGAGGACAATTCACCTCTTGATTTCCCATACATTCAGCTCCATTTGAATTTTTTCCCTTCAACAGACCTTCAAGAATAAATATCAAAATTACACAATGAATTTTTCAAATAATTCATTCAACAATTTTATCCTATCATCTGGAATTTGATCTAGATTATCTCATTCTTTAATGATTGATTGAATTGATGTTTGGAGTGATGATTGGATTACCAATGAAATCGTTGAAATCCTTTAGCAATTTGTTCGCAGCGAGTCTCAATTTTTTAAACTCCTCATCAAGAATTCTGTCAGCTAAATATGTTCTCGCCAACAGAGAGTGTTCCCACGATTGGAATTTAGATTGTGAGTCTAAAATTCTCCACTGTTTCTTGGATAATATTGCCTGCCATCCAACAGCACAATCCTCCAAACATCTGTTCACAGAGACCATTAATTCAGTGACTTCCTTCAAAGACTCTGGGACAGGATTTACGCATTGTGATGCTCTGACATTCACTCCAACGGCATCCGGTTCACTCCAATCAATCCTCTCCATACCACGAGGATTTAACAAATACTTAATGAACAGTTAATGACGAAAATGACTCGACGGTAGTGAAAACTAAAAAATAAAAACAACAGCGAAACGACTATTTTGTTTTCTCCCTTCAATGCCAAATTCGAAATGTCGTGTTTATTCAAGTTTTAAGCAATGTATATAATTCGAGTAAATAAATATTACAGTGAATTTATTATGATACAATTTTTTGTTTCTTTTTTTTTTTCGTTCATTGTTAATATTAGTTTAGGGTAAGTAACACGACGTTTGCAGAAATACACATGATTACCCTTTTCTGTACTTTCATCTCGTGATGAAAGATGTGATGATCACTGGTTTAAATTATTGTTTATTACTCGGATTGTTCTGTTGGTTCTTCAAAATCGAGTGGATCGTTTCAAGCAGCTCCAGCCTCCAGATGAATAAAAAAAATCTGATGTATGTTTTTATCAATTTAAAATCCAAAAATTCAATCAATTCAGTTGAAAATTCAATTTCAAAAACCAACATATCGAATTGTATTAATTTATACGCAATGATATAAAAATTGTTGAGATAATATTAATTTAGTCGACAATTAGGTGCAGCTGCTTTTTATTCTTCAATGATAATAATTAATGGATAAATCAATGCTTTTTTAAAAAGTAGTTTTGAGGAGATTAATTGAAAATTTGAACCAGTGATGAAGAATTTCTCGGATGGGGTTTATGAGACTTCAGTCAACATACTTTATACACAGTGTACAAAAATATGCCTCGGCTTATGATAATATTTGTCACCTTCACTCTCGTGTACATTTCACACGAAATCTTACGCTCATTGCTCCATGAAAAATGTCACGCTATCATTCAATCCTTCACTTACGAATTAATCATTGATTTAACGCATCATTTTAATGATGAACGGAATGTCACTAATTGCACTGCGACTAACCGACAAATACGCTGAGTACTTCTACTTCTCAAATTTATCATCTCAATTGTTTCGTTTTTCTCTACAACACATAGCATTTCTATTTTAGATTTTTTTTTTTCACGTCAGTAAATATTTCAAAAATAATTCTTAAGATCCAAATTTCCATCATATATACTATATTGTCAGTGCAAAAATCTTCTCCAATATTTACTATTTCTTTTCATTTATTCTCGTTAGTTTTTGTTTTCTCATTCAAAAGACGGAATTATGGTTTTGTTTTGCGTAATGGCACGATGATTGGTAAAAAATTATTCAATTGATCTGCTGTGGATAATTGAGGGGATTATAATTGGGCACGTCTGTTACTCGAAACAAATTTGGTGTTTTCGTGGATGGTATTGGGTAGAAAGTGACAGGTGAAAGCGAAGGATGAAAATACTGGACATGTCTCACCTGTTGGAACTCTGAAATTGTTGAAATAAAAAATTATTTACGAGGAAATATTGTACACTGATCCTTGATTTTTGCAAAGTGGTACCGTCATTGCAATAAAAATAATTTATTCAATTGCATACGACAGTGCATTACCTCAAACAATTCTAAAAACCGAGCAATTCATTAACAATTCAACGATTCTGTTTAAATTCGTCGAATGGCGTCAGATTATTCTGAGAAATTCTGACAGATCATTGAGAATATGACAGATTAATAATCCGTTGGCTCGATTTTCACAATGAAATAATAACAAGGCAATCAAATGGAAACTCCTACATAACGTCGAGAGAACAATTGTTACAGGGCTCTAAATCTAAATATATACATGAACAAATGTAACTCGAGTTATTTGGTCTATGCAGGGAAACAGAAACAAGAAATAGGATTAGTGATACTGATTTACCAATAACAGGACGGTGTCTCCGACACTTGCTACGAAATTCAAAGCCTGAGAGAGTCATGAGAGAGTGTAAAAAACTACCCCACGACATCGGATACATTTTCATCGATTTTACCTTCAAAATTTCCAATTCCTCTTACACTACAACGAATTATTCTCAAAGGGACTAGTCATCAAACAAATTTACGTGATACCCTACACTTTTTTTCCTCATCATTTTTTTTTTCGCCGTTTTTTTTGTACCTGTCGTGTACATAATTTCTTTCGGAGTCTAATCCATCAACAAATTACAAACTTCAACATTTAAAATACACTAATAATTATTGTTATAAATATATGTACATAAAAAATCTGCTCATAAATAAACCTTACTCTTCGTAATCACATGATGGTAGTTTTGTTGTTGTCTAGTTTCCCACTGCCTATTGAATTTTCTTATCGGACGAATCACTTGTTGCCAGCACGAGAAATTTCATTCACACTTTTTTCGATTATCGAATTATTCTGTCAGCATTTGGTGTTCATTGGTTTGTGAATTTTTCATCAAATTTTTACGAACTGCCTCGACAGCCTAAGTACTTGTAGTAATTTTGCAATCAATTATAATATAATCACGTAATTTAATAATAATATATGAGTGCAGTGGTAAAGGGTAACGATTTTGCGAATTATCTCGGAGTTTAAGAGAAATATGGGAATTTCACTCAGGACCTCTTTTATGGAGTGGAATGAGAGCTAAAAAAAAGTTCTCATGAAAAATTCAGTATCTCTTTCAGATTCGGAGATATTCCTCATATACTCATCGATATTCATTGTTAACTTTCATTCATTGTTAATTAATTATTACCTTTCACCACTTCACTGCAGATATACACAATTTTTTTAACGATTATTCCTCTCTACATGATTTTTGGTTAATAAATCGAATTGTCATACGTCTCCTCAATAAAAAAAATTTTAAAAAAAAGAACGAATCGTGGTGATTATACATTTGGTGCTGTTACGAGTAATCGAAAAAATTCTTACCCTAAATTTTCCGAAATCGTGATTCGTCTACGAGTCACAGTCTACGAAAGAAGTTTTCCAATAGTTACCTGTTGTCTCCGTTACATCAGATAAAACAAAAAAATTCAATGGATGAAGGAAGAACTCAGTAGTAAATTGCTAAAAAGTGGAAAGTTGATGCACTTCGGTTTTTCGGAAATATTCCGTGAACTAAGAGTGATAACAAAATTGCTGTGATAACCTTTTCAATGGCTCTCCATGAGCCCTACAAAAAAGGTTCCAACATGAATTGTCGTATCTCCTTTAGTTTCGATGATATTTGACGATTTTTGGAGAAAAACCCAAAAGCTAGGTCAACTTACCTCTTTTTGGCACTTTATTACGGAAGTACTGTATCAATATGAAATTGTTGAACGGCTATGTGTTGTTGTTTCCATTACCCTCAGGATATTGCGCAAGAATTACGGCCAGCGCAACTGGAACGAGAGTCTGTTATGCTGCCAGGTGAATTGCCCGGTGTCGTCAGTCCATTGTGACCTGCTCCAACGAATCGCAACTTTCGGTGATAAGATCCAAGACTCTTGCTTGAATTTTGGGAACGATTCCCATTGTAGCGCAATTGCGTTGTTGTTGTCATGGCGTATGACTTCAGGTGGGATTTTATTGACGTAGGCAAGGGCAGCTGATCAATTCCATAAACTGTTGTTCGTGCCACGATTGCTCGACAGGCAAGTTCTTGAAGACTCAGGACTGATGGAGAAAGATCATGGAAAAAATTCACCAAATTAGTCTAATTACCCTCTATAAATCATCAATTAATTATCAATTAATGATACATTCACGATTAAATTAATGATCTGTGTATTATTAGACCGTCTCAGAAATTTTTGGAGTGAACGGCAAAATGGTTTTTCGAAATATCTCCGGAAATATCGAAGATCATGAAATTGTTGTGATGACCTCTCTGACAGGTTTCAAAAAGTTGCACAAAAAAGATTCTGATAAGAATTTCATTATTTGTCTTGATTTCGGAAATATTTCTGTAAAACTTACCGGAGAGCTAAATCAACTCAAATATAATTTTAAAAATTCACCTTTATTTGATCTCCACAAACGCTCCATGCCATTCCGGTGGAGTGCCATTCTTGAGAGTTCCGAAAAACTTTCCCTTATATTGAAATCACATAGGGGTGAGACTTCGAAAAATGCCATACGATTTTTTGCTGCGTATGCCTCAGCATCCCTGACACCGACTTGTCGTTTGAATGCCAAATGTAGACGATTGCCAACTAGGACCTTTGGAACACCTGGCGCGTGCTGATCGATGTAGAATTAAAAGTAAAGGGCCCATGAGCAAAGAGAAAGTACTAGTAAAGAGGTAAAAAGTAAGCAGTGGATAATAAGAGAATGCGTATATATTCTGAATTCAAGAGAGATGGTGAAATTTTCGTGGAAAAAAAAAAGGTTTCCACGATATCCTGAAAACTTGAGTAGGGAACAAATTGAATTTTACTCTTTACGTTTTCGTTCTGAAAATCATTTGTTTTTTTTTTTTCAAATTCTAATGCTCTAGATATTTTTTAACATTTATGTTGGATTGGAAATTGAAGATTTTACAGGGAAAAATGAATAAAGGAATCATCACCTCTTCTACCTCCTTGAGCCATCGGTCGATTCCATCGAATGACCACTTATTCGTGATATCATAAACGAGAAGTATTCCCTGTGCTCCCCTGGAGTACGATCGAATGATTGTACAAAATCTCCCCTGTCCCGAGGTATCCCACAATTGCAACTTGACTCTCTTCCCATCTAGCAGAATTGTCGTTGTCTTGTACGCTGCAAACAAAAAAATTCCATTGAAACATTGCGCAAGTAAATACCGTAAAAAAAATAATATTACCCGGAGGAAATGGCAGCAGTTAAAACGGTTGCATAAACTCATGCACTGGGAAAAAATAAATTCTGCTAATGAAATTTACTGGTGCCATAAAAAATGAAGCACAACAAAAATTCCACCGCCAAGACACAAAGGATAACAATGCAAATCTGTCAGTATCCCAGTTCGCAACGAATATCTCTCAATCAAAGATAGATAATGAATTTTTGGTAGAGACCATTTTTACAGCTCTGATTTCGTTCTCCAGGAGAGGTCCTGGGAAAAAATTCGGTATGGCCTTTAGATTCGGAGATATTCGCGTGGAGAACTAGTTGACATTGAAATAGTTAATTGGAGATTTGGGGCGAGGATTTTGGGAATTTTTTTGGTTAGTTGAAGAAGAATAAATAAAATAACGTACCACTGCCACTGCAGAAAGGGGATTCAGATGCCCCGTCCTCGAGACCACTGAGTATCTCCTGTTTTCCAACGTCACTATCACCAACGAGTAAGAATTTCAAAAGATAATCGTACTGTTTTTCCTGACGAGGCTTCGTCCCAGCAGCCTCACCCCCAGCCATAATAATTTAATATCAAAAATCCTGAGCATACTGCAAGTCTACCCTCCGAGCGAAAAAACTCGCCCCGAACACTTTTTTTTCTTTTCCTCGTCAAATCCTTGATTTTTCCAATTTCTTCAGTTTTTTTTTCTCTTTTTCCTTGCACTTTTTATGGATTTTTCACACACTGATTACTTCCATAACCCAAAAACATGGATTGACATGGAATCTTTCACAGGGATAACGAGTCGACGAATTCCACCCCAGAGGGAACACCAGGACGGGGCTGATGACGTACGGGTGGAGGACAATATTTGTCTGAACTTATAGGGAATAAGAAATTGTGATCGGTTGATATTAATTTCGGGTAATTGTCGTCTGTGGGTGATGGTCTGTTGTGAACTTGAAGAGAAATGGCGAGTCTAGGGGGGAAGGAGGCTCTCTAGGGTCTTCTGCGTCTTCTCCATGGCTCCCCGTTCGAGTCCCATTTCCCAACTTCAATGTATTTACGTTTTTTTATTGTGTCCTCCTGAAGTTCGCAGCAGCTGGCCTCTCGTATTTGCCGCGATGTCATTGGTTAAGACCGTCATCCAATCAAAAATCTCTTCTAATTAGAATTGTCTCGATTCTCGATTCTTCAAGTTGATTTTCGCGGCTCGATCAATCAATGGATCGATATTTTTTCGTCGAAATCGCAATTTTGTGTTAATTATCTTTTTTTTTACTCCTATTGCGGCAAATTGATTACAAACGACGAGGGAACGTCATTTATTGAATTTATTTCAAATTCATAAATTATTAAATATGTAAGTTATAAAGATTTGTGTCTGAATCGCGGAAAAAGTTGAATTAAAGAACCAAAATGATCGATCGGCCATAAATCGATATAGTGCAGACTCATACAATCGACTGGAACAATCGATCATGTTTTTCTGATCGAAAAACCCTAGAGTGACCACAGGATGACAGTTCGCCGACAGCTCACGAGCAAAAGGATTAACAGAAAAGTCCTCCAATCCTGATGAAGACCTCAAAATCCTGATCCTCCAATTGGTGGAGCCAATGTGATATGCGTGAAGGGAATGCGCAGAGTTCTCTGGTATTTACAAATCTACGGCTCACCTGCGGTAGTCGTTCAATAACTTTATCTTGAATTTTGAAAAATCGAGTGAATGATGATTCAGTGTTGAAGATGTTGAGCAAGTGTCTGGAGGGCTGATCTACGATGGATTCAAGGGCTGACAGCTGGGATTTTTACGGTCTGGTGACAGATCTGTGCCGTGGCGTCCTGAAAGATGGTCCATTCGACAATTATGCTAATAAACGAGAGAAGATCATCAAGAAGATGAGGACGAGAGCCTTCGAGGTGCTCCTGAGGAATCCGACCGGTACAGGTGATGATAATAGTGAGTTGGAGAGAATTTTCTGATTAATGTCACGTCATTGGCAACTAAGGAAGGGGGTTAAGTCTTTTTTTTTGCAGTTATGAGCTACGAACTGATTGAAGGAGTTTTTCAATCTTCTTTAATCTCTGAAAGCTTAAAAAAATCCTTGGATTCATTGAAAAGAATATAAAACCATAACTTTCATTAGATAATCAACAAAAGGACGTTCGGGATCCCCTGGCTGAGCTCCTGAAACATTCATTTGTCCTCCGGTGCAGCTTTGGACATGCCTCGAGGGCTGCTAAGCTCGATGAAGCTCTTGAAGAGCTCCAGGAGTCAGAGGAGCTCGATGGCCCACTCGATAGAGTATTACAATTTCTTTACTGGATGAAGGCCTATGAAATTCCTGAGACGAATGACTTGGTGAGGGCATTATCATTATTTTAATCTTTCAGATTAAGGGGAAATATTTTCTCAAAACTATTTAATATTGTTTTATTCCAGAACATCTTTCACTTCGGGGAGCAGAATCCCGTCCTGCCAGAGCCGCGAGTCTCCAAAAGAATTCCAGAATACCAAACGTACCCTTCCTCGGCGTTTCACCTGCCGTACAACATCACCACTCCCTCGAACTCTCTCCTGAGGTTCTCAGATCTTCCGATGGACCCTCCCTTCAGCTTACCCCCAGGTCATCTGGAACTTTCGCGGCTCTCCGAGTTCATCCCGTCGACCCCGATGCTCATGTCCAGCTGTTACCTGGTCCAAGAGGACCCATCCGACCCTCCCTTCTGGGACCACATGTCTCCAACCCCCTCCTCACCCATTCCCTCTCACCCCCCAGTCACCCAATCCATCCTCAACATTCCCTGGACATCTCCCTCGCCCCTGGAGCCCACTAGAGTCCGAACCTGGGAGTCCTTGGGAAATCCCTCACCTCCCAATCCTTCCACCTTCATCCTGGAGTCCGAAACTGCTCTCTACCACCTCCAGAATTTCCGCCACTGGTCCTTCTACCCAGAAAACTCCGCTGACTCCCCCAAAACCCCAGACATCAACCTGTCAACACGACAATTCCTGGAGAATGTTAAACTAGTACTCCTGGGGATCGAGTCCGACGTCTTCATCTGGAACACCAAACTCGGTTTCATATTCAAATCCAACACGACCGTTCCTCTCCTCAGCAACGAATCCCTGAAGGATATCTGTTTCGAAATCACTCATTGGGCGACGTGCTTCAAGCTCCTGAGCCTCCTGATTCGCCCTGGACCTGACTCTAATGGAAAACTCAGGGAGGATGGCCTCATCTTTAAGGCAATGTGCACAAACATCGATGAGATTTTAATTCATTACCAGGCAGTGATACTCCAGGTATTTGGTGAGGATTTTCCCCAGCTGCTGACACTTCTCCACCAACTGGGACCCATTGGCTGCCTCATCTCCGAAGTGGCGAGACTCTGCAGGTGTGACAACGTCAGGAGAACGATTATCGGGGAGGGGATTGGTCTTCTCTCTCACATCTACAAGGAAGTTACGAGAATAACAAAACCAAATATTGCACTCGTATATTACTCGGTTCTCAAGTCCTGCTGTGAAGTGTATTTCGAGTACCTGGAGAAATGGATATTCGAGGGGAGGTGCGACGAGACTCATGGAGAATTCATGATCAACATCAGGATTCAGTACCTGAGGACTCGAGGGCATAAATTCTGGTCCAAGTGTTATGGGATTAACAAGGAGTCGGTGCCAGGATTTTTGAAGGATCTCACAGACTCGATTCTACAATGTGGAAAGGCCGTGAGATTACTGAAGATCTGTGACCCTAAGAATCCCATGTGCAATCTCTTCTTCAGCGCTCATCCCCTGGTGAAGGTCTGCTTGAACGTGAATATGTTATCTGAGCAGGAGGAAATCTGCCAGGAGTACATGTCGAGGGGAATCGAGCTGCTGGGGAATGTCACCTTGAGTTCAGCTCTGCAACAGATGAGAGTGCGGGAGAAGTGCAAGGCTGATGTGGTGATGGCAGCGCAGGCTGGTGCTCTTCAGAGGATTAAGAAGAGCCAGGAGGAGGCTAGACTGCTAGTGGCTAAAAATAAGAGAGAATTACTGGCGAACCTGAAGAATCAGGCTGAAGAAGCGGTATCGAGAAGGGAGAGAGCCAGAGAGGCGAAGATACTTGAAGAGAAGCTCGAGATGGAGAAGCACGCAGCTGAGGAGGAGGAGGAGAAGAAGGTGCTCATGGCGGAGGCTAAGGTCACTGCTGATTATTATAAGGAACTTGCTGAGGAGGCCAGGAGGCGGAAGCTCAGAGCAGTCTGGAGGGGCAAGAGGATGGCGTTGTTCGAGGAGAGGGTGGAGATGATTATTGCAGCAAGGCATGAGGAATCTCAAGATGATGGAACAGCCGATGAAGGAAATCAGGACGACAACAACGAGTTGCCAAGTCTTCCAGCGGCCAGTGACAGGATAGATGAGAAAGATGAGAACAGCAATGATTCCACAAGTGATTCGGCCAGTCAGAAGACTATTTTGAGTGGTCAGGACAGCTCTACCAGAACTCCAAGACCCAGGGATCTATCTCTGAAGGAAAAAACATCCAGTAACGATTCCAAATCTACAGAGATGACTCTGGAGTCGATGACCACTGAAGCTATCCTGGTTGAGATCTCACAGAGCAATCGTCTGTTCAAGGAAAGGAGAACTGTAATCATCTCTGGGGACGATTCAGTTAACACCGCGGAAGAGTCTCGTGAGGATGGTGTAGTTCTGGATAAAGAGGGAAATGAAAGAACAGGTGGAACGACTAGAGTAAACTTGAACATCAATCTTGGAATTAAAGAGGATGATCCAGTAGATAAAATTGATACTCTCGTTGGTGATGAGAGCAGAAAGGAAGTGGTTGATAATCAGTTAGTGATGTCTCAGGTAGGGATTAATGACGTCAATGATGTCACTCCAATGTCCTGCACCACTGACAGCTACCACCAGTCAGTGAGTTCATCGTTATTCTACAATTGTCTGGAGGTTGGATCTCTGGCAGGGTCGAAGAATGATTTGGAGACTCCATTGAGCCCTGAGGAGCATCTACCCAAGTCTGATAAGCAGAATCTCCCGGAGAGTCAGTCGTTCTTCAGTGGATTTGGCTTGGACAATGGACCTGTCAATTTCGAATCCTCTTTAACGATGGCCGACGTTGAGTTAATTGACAACACTTCGTTGCAGATCTATCTGGAGAAGTCTGTGATGATTCCTCTGATGGTTCAGAGTAAACTAGCTAATTCTGCTGTTATCAAGTATCTGCTCGAGGAGCACAAAATCCTGTCACATTTTCAGAGCTTGAGGAGCTTCTTCTTTCTGCTGAATGGAGAGTTTGCTAGGAATCTCACTGGGTCTGTCTTCAGGAAATTCTACGAGATCAGTGTGCCAGTTGAATTGTTCAATTCTGCAACTCTCACGAATTTATTGGAGAACGCTCTGCACAGCTCTTTAAACTATTCGTATGAGAATGCTGAGTTGCTAAGTCTCTCGGCTATTGATACCCCCAGTCTTCTGACTGTTTCTGATCCAGAGGCACTCGACTGCTTGTGTCTACATTACAAAGTGTCCTGGCCCCTCAACGTAATTATCGATGAGGTCCTGATGCAGCAGTACAGCAAGGTATTCAAGTTCCTGATGATGGTGGGAAGAGTCCTCTGGGTTCTCCAGGAGGATTTTTGCATCCTGAAAGTGGAGAGAGAGGCAGCCCTGTCCCCCCAGTACCACAGACTTCAGCTATTTCGACATGCCATGATGCAGTTCATGATTGCATTCAGCAATTATCTCACTTGCAGTGTTCTACACGCCAGCTGGACTGAATTCGAAAAGGAGCTGGAGAGTGCTACGAGTCTCGATGAGATCTACACGACTCATGTGAGTTACATCAAGAAGATCCTCTCGAGGTGCATGCTCACTTCAAAAGCTGAGAAACTTCGTCAGTGCCTCTGTAATATCTTCAAAATCATCCTCAAGTTTCACAATTGCCTGAGGTCTCATGAGTGGCACAAGGGAGCAAATGGTTATACCATATCGAATTACAACAAGTTGGAGCAGATGTACGAGGCCTTCTGCGACCTGAGGACTTATCCTGCTCATGTCGTCGAGAAATTGGCTAGCAGTGGCTACCAGAGCCACTTGACACATTTCTTAGACTCATTGAATATAAATCCACTGTACAATTTATCAACGAAAGGAGTTTAAATAATTTTTATCATTGCATTTTTGTCATTGTCAGAGAATCTCACATCGAATATAATTACATAATTATCGGAATACTTCAAAATATTGAATTGAAATTCCCACTGTTTATCAACAAAACGAGTATAAATGATCTGCTTTATTTATATTACATTTATGCATTTAATTAACGTGAAAAAACACAAGGAAATTTGTGCTTCATGTTGTTACGTTGATTGGGATGTCGTACTGCTGGTCCAGACCAATGTAAGAATCCGATATTAGGTAGAATGTTAAACGAGTTTTCCCTGGAATGATTAAATTTACACTGTGATTACTCTGTTTTTTTTCAACTAGCGTATATGGCGCGCTCCGCACTGAAATTTGAAACTTCGAAATTTTCAAAAAAGTATCAGGGGAGCATAAAAATCGAGGAGGTACTCACTGAAATGGAAAGATTGGAAATTTTTCAAAAAAGTATCAGGGGAACATAAAAATGGAGGAGGTATTCACTGAAATGGAAAAATTCGAAATTTTCAAAAAAGTATCAGGAGAGCATGAAAATCGAGGAGGTACTCACTGAAATGGAAAAATTGCAAATTATTCAAAAAAGTATCAGGGGAACATAAAAATCGAGGGGGTATTCACTGAAATGGAAAAATTCGAAATTTTCAAAAAAGTATCAGGGGAGCATGAAAGTCAAGGAGGTATTTGCTGAAATTGAAAAATTCGAAATTTAAAAAAAGTATCAGGAGAGCATGAAAATCGAGGAGGTACTCACTGAAATGGAAAAATTGGAAATTATTCAAAAAAGTATCAGGAGAGCATGAAAATCGAGCAGGTATTCACGGAAATTTGAAAATTCGAAATTGTCAAAAAAGTATCAGGGGAGCATGAAAATCGAGGAGGTATTTGCTGAAATTGAAAAATTCGAAATTTTCAAAAAAGTATCAGGGGAGTATGAAAATCGAGGAGGTATTCACTGAAATTTAGAAATTCTAAATTTTTAAAAAAATATCAGGGGAGCATGAAAATATAATATTTAGCGGTTGCTCAATATTTTTCTTTTAATTCAAAGTAAAAGAATTACCTGGAAACTGTGGAGCTGTGAACTGGAGTTGAGTCCTCCCCTGTCCTGGAGTCCTCTTCATCGCCCAGACTTCATTTCCCCTCACATCTCCAGCAACAACAAACCAGCCCTCACCCTTTTCCTTGAGGAACTTGGGACTGTGGACCCTAGATCCACTATTGCTTCTCCTCAGTTCGATCAACAACGTGTATTCCCCACTGGCATGCACCAGCAGACACTCCTTCCCTTTCTCCCCCAGCTCAATTTCCTGCACCTCGTCATCATCACCCTGAAGACTCAACCTGACATGAACCACAGGCATTGCTCTGGCGACCTGGAGGATCTCCCCAACCTCGTGCTCCTTGAATTCCTCCCTCAAGGCCTTCTGGATCCCTCTCTCATTATTGGTAGCAGCAGCACAAAAAAATGGCAGTGCCCTTGGCAATCTGTCAAAAACTCTCAATCTATCTCTCTCCACGTGTGGCAGTGTGAGCAGAGCTGATTCATCGATCCACCGAGCCTGGATAATCATCTGCAGCAGCTGCATGATTCTTAGAGTACTGGATAGCCAGCCCCTCTCAGCAACAATATCAATCATAGCTTGTAAAATTCTGATGGCCTGATCCAAAATAGATTTCAAGTCAGTCGTGTAATCAGTGCATGGTAGATTTGTCCTGGAGAAGTGACACTGAAAGAGCAGAAAAGCCTTTGTATTTGGAGAGTCAAAGGCCTCCCCAGGGTATCTGCACTTCTTGGACAGCTCCTCATTAATAAGATCCTCATTATGCCTCACAGGGAGTTCACTGTATTCATGAGCATTGCAGAGGATCTTCAGGCACTCAACCAGTCCCAGATTATCCTTCAACTCTTTACTGAAGTGCCTGATTGTCTGATGTGAAAGGTAATAGTACGAAGCAATTCTGCCAAGTGGCAGTGGCCCGAGACTCTGATCTTCCTCTTCATAAGCCACGCACTGGGACTCTGTTAAAACCACTAAAGTCCCATCAACGAGAGTAGACAGATACTGATTGATCCTCGCAGGTTCCAGCCCAGGCAAGTTATAATACTGTGGATTTTTCATCAATCTCCTGAAGAAATACGTCCACGTGAGGTAATCCAGGAATTGCTGCTTCGAGGCGATCGTTCCAGCGACGATTTCAGCATTGATGTGATCAGGAAGAACCTCCAGAAGACTCGATTCCACAGGGAAAGGCTCATATAGGAATTTCTTGTAGAAATTCTTCTTGATATCGTGAACGAGAACAACAGCCACTCCAGAGTCATCGAACTGGGGTCTCCCAGCTCTTCCCATCATCTGGAGAACATCAGTGATGGGCATATCAACGTACCTCTTAGTCTTTCCATCGTAATACTCTGTTCCCTTGATCACCACGAGATGTGCAGGGAAATTCACACCCCACGCTAGAGTTGCTGTTGTAATCAACACTTGAATCTTGTTGTTAACGAATAACTCCTCAACAGTCTGTCGATCCTTATCCTGGAGTCCAGCATGATGTAAACCAATTCCAAAGGCCAGAGTCAGCTTCAGGTTAACGTCCTTGATATTCACCAGGATATTATCCATCTCAACGTCAGGCATGTGGAGCCACTGCTTGGGATTGTCCTCAGCAGCAAGAAAAGCTATGAGGTCGAGAGCTGTCAGTCTGGTTTGTCTTCTGGAGGATACAAATACCAACGACGGACTGGCTGGGGCGTGCTGTCTGATTGCTTGAAAGGTCGGACGATTCATGGTTGCCATTCTGGGGCAATAGTGCTTGCCAGGAAAGCCACTGATGTGCACCTCGAGGGGAACAGGTCTTACTGAGGGTCTGAAATTGTAAAGTCCTGTTTTTTCGATGTTCAACCAGTTGGCAAGATCCACAGCATTTGCCAGAGCTGTCGAGAGGCCAATAATCCTGAGAGTTTTCTCAGTGTGTGAAGCAATGAAATTTGTTCTCGAGACAATTACCTCGAGGACTGGTCCCCTGTCCTCCCCCAATAGATGGATCTCGTCGATGATGATTAAAGCAACTTTTTTAACGTAATTCCTCGTCTGCCAGCTTCTGCTGATGCCATCCCACTTCTCTGGAGTCGTTACGATGACATCAGCCTTGGCAATCTGCCTGATGTCTGGTGTAACATCACCAGTCAACTCCACAACTCTCTTCTTGATCTTCTCCTCGAGACGAATTCTCCAGTCCCTCATCCTCTCACGAACCAGAGCCTTCAGTGGTGCTATATACACGACCTTTCTCTCTGGATACTCCCTGAACACCCTGAACATAGCGATCTCAGCTGCTATTGTCTTTCCGGATCCTGTGGGAGCACCCAGCAGGACATTGTTGTCTGTGTGATAGAGGCAGTGGAATATCTGTGTCTGAATTGGATTGAAATGTGTAAAGTTGTACAATTTCTCGAAGGCAGGCATCCTCAGGCATGACACAGGCAGGGGCTGGAGCTCCAGGAGATCTGTGTGTGGAGGATGAGTATCTGGAAGAACCAAGTCCTGGGGATTCAGAGGGAGCAGCTGCTCACAGCCCAACCAACGATCGCTGATTGCCTTGACAATGTACTGAGTGGGATGTGGCTCTGGAAGAGGAATCGTCATCACGAGATCCTGCTCATCTCCACTGATCACCATTTTCTTCGTCAATAGGAAGTACTCATGATGATAAATATAATTAGTGTCAGTGTCCTCGATCCAGATCCAGAATGCCTCGGAGCTCTTACCGTGCACTGAATCATTCCACCTGAAAGTGGACTTCAATCTCAATTTAATCCTCAGAACTGTTCTCGTGATGGGCTGAATGAATGCGTCGAGTTCAATCGAGGGAAATTCACTGCAGCATTTTTTCACAAGAGCCGCCAACTTCTGATTCCTCAAATAATCCCCAATCTCCCGGACACTCATGTCATTTAGCCTGGGAATAGTCAGCTGTCTATCCTCGATCTTCTGAATGATCTCAGGACCCAGACAGAAAAATTGCCTCAGGGGAGTGACCATGTCCCACTGCTGAGCCTCCAACATCTTGGCAATATTTAGAACTCTCGAAGCCATTATCGCGTTGTTCTTCCTCAGCATAACATCGAATAGAGCTCGAGAGATCCTTAAAGCGTTCTGAATGATGTAGGCTTGATCTGAGATGAGAGAGAATCCAGAGACCCTTCCTCTAGACAAATACGTCTGTATGAGAATATTGACTTTTCCATGAATATTTTCAGCTCCTCCTTGAGCCACCAGCTCGCAGTACTCCTTGGTGAGGTCATCGAGCTCCTGCATCTCGTCATCTCGGACCTTGAGCTGCTCGAACTCTTGCGCTCGAGATAACATCGCAAGGATCTCAGCCTCTGTCATAATAGGCTTGCTGAGCTCATTAAATATTTCCACTGTATCGTACTTCAGATAGAAATGGCTGGAAGTTCTGCCTAGATCAGTTGAACTCATGTCCCCAGTTCTTGAATTGTACCTGATCATCTTGGCCTTGTCCAAGTGTTTGGCAGCAGTATCAATGAGTTGTCTTCGTTTTTTATCGAGATTTGGATCGTCAAGGACGTCCTGATAGAGCATCCCATAGGGAATGGGATTCAACTTCATTCTGACGAATAAGTAAGTGTACCCCAGCCACTCCACAGCCTCCTCGACATTTGATATCGTCCCCAGAGCTATCTCTGCATTCAGATTGTCAGGGAGATAAGTAATGAAACTGCTCTCGATGGGGAATTGATTAGTCAGTAGCGAGAGGTAATGAGACAGTTTATTGTGGGACGTGATGATGACAGCGTGTCCAGAGGTATCGAACTGGGGTCTACCTGCACGTCCAAATATCTGGAGAACGTCCAGAATCCCCAGGTCAATGAATGAACCGTGTTTGGAGTCATAGATCTCAGTCCCTTTGATTATTACTGCATGTGCAGGGAGATTTACACCCCAGGCAAGGGTAGATGTGCAGACTAGAACTTTTATCGAGCCCTGACGAAATGCCTTTTCCACCATATTCCTGTCGGATCTCAGCATTCCTGCATGATGCACCGAGAACCCATAACTGAATAATTCCCCCAGGGATTTATTCCTGGACCCTGTGAAGGCCTTCTGCGTCAGCTTTGAGTCGGAATCTGGCTTAAAAATCTTAATTGTGTCATTCTGCTGGGCAAGTTCCTTGATTTTTGTTGCTGTTCTAACAGTGGCATTCCTCGCGTGCACGAACACCATCACCTGATGACCCTTTCTCACCATATCCACCACCTGCTGATAGCAAACAAGATCCATATCCTGAATCTGTTGCATTGGTTTTATGGACTTGATTCCGATGAAGGTCTGACTGAGAGGAACTGGACGAAATCTGTGGTCAAAGTAGAAGAGACCTTTTCTGGGGTTCACCCTGAGAAATCTGGCAACGTCGACGTAATTTGGGAGAGTCGCTGACAGTCCAACGATTCTTATCATCCTCTGGGAGGACTCAACCTGTCTCAATGTCCTCGCGACGAGTGCCTCGACAACTGGTCCCCTGTCCCCATGGAGTAGGTGAACCTCGTCGATAATCAGGAGTTTGACGATGCTCGTGAGGGCGATGTCCCCAGTGCCCTTCCTCGTCACTACGTCCCACTTCTCTGGAGTTGTCACAATCATCTGGGTCTGCTGTAGCTCAGTCTTCGTCAACTGCATGTCTCCAGTCAATTCTCTGACATTTACCCCGAGGCATCCAAGACGTTTGTTGAAGCTAGCCGTCATCTCTGCTGCCAGGGCCTTCATCGGGGCAATATAAACGATCTTGAATTCATTTATTCTCAGAACTCCATTCTCCAGGTGTAGCTTCAGCTGGTGGAGTACTGAGAGAAGAGCAACATTAGTTTTTCCAGCTCCAGTGGGTGCACAAATCAGAAGATTCTCCCCACTGTTGTAAGCTGCATTAAAAACCGTCGACTGGATTCTGTTGAGCTCCTTCACTCCTGCAAATGCCATCTGCCCAATCTCGTCAAGACTGGAGATCTTTATTGGAGTGTAGGAGAAGTTTAGGTCAGTACTGGAGACTGGAATCTGCACCTCTTCACAGAGAGACGAGTCTTTTCTCATGACATTCTCAGGAAGAATGAGCTTTTGCCCGGAGATAAAGCCTGGAATTGTCTTGGAGTCCTTCTGGCAGTCGAATACAAATGGGTATTTCTCAGTGTTGCTCGTCACTGCGAGGAATTTCTGCTTGACTGGAGCTAGAATTGGTGCCTGGGTGGCTTGAAGAGCCTGCTGGCGTTTTAGTCTCAGAATCAAGGGGTCGAAGTCGTCGTCAGATGTATCGCCGTTCTGCTCGAACTTGTTGGAGGCCTTTAAGTACTTCTTCTCCTCTTTTCTCACTTGCTTCATGAGCTCTTTCTCCTTCTTCGACTGGACTATCACCTGGCAACCGAACTGCGGACGCTTTTCAGTTTTCACAGGTCCACCGATCTTCGACAGCTGCTTCTGGGTGGTGAAGAATTTCTCTACCTTCTCTCGGTGCTTCAGAATGTAACTGATGAAATCCAGTTGGTCATACCCCAGGAGATCGTACAGCTCTCCCTGGGCATTCGTCTTAGAGTTCTTTAGGCAACTCTCGATCATCGAGCAAAATTGCTCGAACGTCGCCGTTGAGTAACTCTTGTGGGAGTCATTCAGGTACCTGAGGAAGTCTTTCTGGTGAAAATCGTTGGTTTTCGGCTGATCACCTCTGTAGATCATTGTGAATTTCGTCGGTGCAGTTATCGAGGCAGCTTGGCTCATATTGGAGAGCAGGAGTGTCTCCTCTGTGGAACAACGAGTCATTGGATTGTAGGGAATTTCTGAGCCAAAGGCTTTTGCTTTCAGGGAGTCCTCGGCCAGAGGATCGAAGAGGGATAGCTCCTCCTCTGTGAGGATACACTGGATCAGCGACACTGCGTCCAGTATCTTTCGAACTGCTTTTACATCTGCCGTTCCCAGAAGATCTTTTATTTTCAGGAAGTCCTTGGTTGATGCGGAGCCCTTCAGGACTATCAGGTGACGAACGATGTCAAGGGAGAGCTGATCGATAATTGTCGATGTATTGGAACACAGGTCATCTGAAAAATGAGACTTCGGTAATAAAGCCGTTGTGGAATGAGTGAGAGTTAAATGGCATATCAGATTGCAATCACTTGTGCAACCATGAATTCTCTTAGAATTATCTCAAAATTCAATAGCAACGACAAAATCCCTCGGGATACCCATAGAAAATCCTGCCCTGACCTTGAAATCGAGGAGAGCATCTGTAGAGAATCCTTCAGACCGATAAATTAATTTTATTCAAATAATCTGACAACTCACTGCAGCACATTCCAACCAGCTGATGCACTTCTGACAATCGTTCTTGAACATCCGCAGGAAATCCCTTACAGAGTACCTGCCACTCATTTTCTCTGCAAAAACATTACCAATTAATTTTTCATGACGAATTAATGAAATAAATCATGAAATAAAGTAATTAAAAAATAAGGTTACCCCTTGCGATGATTTTGCACCTCGACTTCCTTAGCGGCAAGATCATTGGCATCAGCAACAAGTCTATCCTGTCTATCCAAAGTAGTGAATGATCGCAAGGATCTCGTTATCCTCGGTACCTTACGCATATTAAATCAATTAAATAAATAAACCGTTGTATTTAAATAATAGAGGGGATTGATTCAACAGCCGGTGTACGACTGGCGTTTTTCCCACGAGTGACAATCACTCATTCTCATTGGTTCTGATCAGCTGTCATCTAGCCAATGGACAGAAACTCAAATTTCTAACCTCAAATATTGTTTATTTATGTTTATCATCAAGTGGTCTGAGAGCTCTGAGAGGGAATTGAGTTAGTGGATAATATCCATTGATAAAAATCAGTGAAAATGTCCCAGGGAAGTCAGGACAATCCATCGCTGGGTAATTTACAATCTGTGGGGCCCAACAATCAGTCCCCAATGACCATGCAGACGAATTTGCCAGAGACCAGTCAACAAAATCAACTACAAAATGCTCATACCACACCACACAAACAGAATCAACAGTTATCATCTACTCCTGATGTACCAGAAGTATAATTTTGTAGAATTTATTTGGTAAGAGAGGGGGTGAGAACTGAGGTTTTATTTTCGGTTTCTAGTTCCTGACGAAGACCAGACTCCAGGAGCTGGTCAGAGAGGTTGATCCAACTGAGCAGTTGGATGAGGAAGTTGAGGAGATGCTGCTGCAGCTTGCTGATGATTTTGTGGAAACAACTGTCAATGCTGCTTGTTTACTTGCCAAACATCGACATGCCAATACTGTGGAGGTCAAGGATGTACAGCTGCATTTAGGTGAGACTCGGCAATAGTTTTTGATTTTTCTGACATTGATTTTTATGAGGAAATGTTATGAACATTTTTTGTCTTTTTTGTCTGAAGAATTTTTTTTCTCCGACAATTTTTGCAAAGAATTATTCCATAAAAATTTGGAAATTGATCAACTCTGCAATTTTTTTAAGAAAATAATAATGTTTATCTGAATTTCCCAGAGCGAAATTGGAACATGTGGATTCCAGGATTTGGCACCGACGAGGTTCGCCCTTACAAGCGTGCGACAGTGACGGAAGCCCACAAACAACGTCTCGCCTTAATAAGAAAGTCCATTAAAAAATACTAGCTCATCAAAAACAATTTCTCCTTTTATTAATAACGATGTTTCCATAAATAAGAATAAGACACCTCAAATTATCAACAATTAATCGTGTAAAGCGTATTTATCGAGTGCAACTGATCGAAAAGTGTCCTCAACAATATCAGCGAGACACCTGACAGCCTGAAGCAAAGCTGCCAGCAGAAGTGAAAACGACAGAGATATTAATTTGCCCGGTACAAGTGCATTATCTTTAGGCAATGAATTACTCCTGGTATAATTCTTATCCTTCCCTGTCGATTCATCAATTTTACCACTAATACAATCAACATTATCCCTCGCTGTACAAATACTATCAAATTTACGCCGACAGTCCCTAGCTCTCTCATTAATTTCATTGAAAATACAATCATTTGATTTAATACTCGTACAACTGATTTTTTTCTTATTATTTTCTCTAGCGGATATCTCTAAAGCACCATGAGATGAAGCTTTCCTGTACTCCCCACTGGCTCCAGAGCTCTTAGAAAAATAACAATGCTCGAGGGAAGTCTTTCGTCGTCTCTTGAATGTTCCCATGTCCAGGGAATTTTTTCTCCTCCGGTGAAAGTTTCTCCTTCCCTCTTCACTCTTTCTTCCACTCCCATGAGAATTAAAATTAACAGGTTTATTTATGTTATCCCTAAAACTCGGAATATTATCACTATTATTAGCACATTGTCTAGCTGGAAGATTATCAAGGCTGGCAATGAAATGAATATTTCCATCATCACTGTCATCGGTGGATAATGATGTTTGTTCATCATTGAATATCATACTTTTAGATTTACAGACGTACGAAGGCCATTCATCGCTGCATTTTCTATTAATCGTTGATTGCAATAAATTATTGAACTGTGGAATCTCAAGATCGTGTACGTAAATTAAATTATGCTCAATATTCAATAGGCTCTCTTCAATCTCCATTAGGCACTGCTCAATGTCGTAGGCACTGTCATTTATTATGACACTTGGGGAATTGGTGGGACAGGTGTTGATGTCCTTTGGATCGTTGAGAGTTGTTCTGTTGGTTTCACTGTTGGTTGTGATCAAGTGATCGGTGAAGAGTTCGTAGTTGCTGTGGCTATTTGCTATTTCGTAAGTCGAGGGTATGTCTGGGGGGAGAATAATATTGATTTTATGACTCTCCGAGGTGAATACCCCGTAGACCTCGTGGCTGTTTGCTGGGGAATAAGAGGAACATGACTCCGGGGTGTCTGGCAATTCGGTTGATGGAAATTCACGGAATCTGCTGTAGCGTTGCGTGAATGCGTGCTTGTGGCTCTCTGTCAGGGAGGAATCGAAGGTCCTGTATTTTAGGGGGGGAAATGGCAACGAGGAGGTATGGGTGGGATCCAGGAGGCCTAGGGTCTCGGAGGTGGTGGAGGGACTTTGGTGAATCTCAATTGCCAGGGTTTCTGAGGGGGAGACAAGGCTGACGTAACCAGTACGTCCTGGGGGGGATCAGGTGCTGTGGCTGGGGCTTGTGGAGGCTGAGAAGCTTGTGAAGATGGGGTACGTCTTCCTGATGTAATCTGTCTTCAGAATTACCTGGGGCAGAACAAATTTTATAATTTTAGTAGCAAATATAATTTTTTGTTTCAGTTCAATTTATTCATTACCTTTGGACAACTCAGTTGGATCCCTCGGAATTCATTGGTGAAGGTTAATATGTAAATGGAGAAAGAGATTAAACAAAACCACTCGCAGACTGCGCTGGTCACATGTAATCCCCATCCACCATCTTCTGATCGCCACAGAAGGGTATTTTTACCTGGTAAATTTAATTTTTAGATTAAATTCATTACCCTGTCGTGATGAGAATTTTTATGGCCGAACATATTAATTGATTATTACCGTGAAATGCCTTCAGCGCAAATATCGGGATGATGAATACTCCGAATATGCACACGGTGAAGCCTATGGATACTGCCAAGCGCAGGATTATTATGGGAATCGATGGACCGAATGGTTGCATTTTGTAAGATATAATTGTCTGAAAGAAGAAAAAGTTATTTAGAACACAAAAAATTGATGGAAAAATACGAATTCTCTGTACGATTATTACAAACGAGTTAATTAATGAGATTAATAATGAAATGGATAATACGTACCTCCAACCACAGGTAAAATCCAGATCCTACGAAGGCGAAAACAGCTCCAACTAGATGAACACTGAAGACTAAAGTTACTTGGAAATTAGCAAGCAACGAGACGCCCACCGTTGCTGTTAATCCAACTCCCAGAGTGAATTTGTTAAATACATTCCAATAATTAGGCATTTGAGATATTGCGATTGTTTCCTTCACTTGGGCATATCGAACGTACACCACGACAGCCACTGGAAAAATTGCCATTCATTTTTTATGTAAATGCAGCTGTTCAGAAAAGAAAACCAAAGCAAAAGTTATAAAGATCTTTTCTAAATTAAATAACGTCTTCCAAATAAATCCCTGAATAATGGCTTTACCAGCTCGTTAATGAATTATTATAATTACTTAAGATTGTCATCATGTTCATGAGTTGCGAGAAAATACAACTCTCCGGAGCGATGGCCCCTACATCAGAAATATATGGGAATCCCGGTTCCACATGGCCAAGGGAAACAGCTATTATGTACCTGAAACAAAATTAATTATCAGACGTAGCGAATTAATTTTCGTTGAATTCATCTTTCATAAATTGCATTAATAGTCGTAAAATTAATTATACGATTTTTCTTTAGCGACTTTATCATTCTTATCCTTTCCTATTGATTCATTTATCAATTATGCAATTATCCACTCGATTACTTTTCCAAGTGATCTTTTACGGCATTAATTTTCATTTCGTTTTTCGTTCATAAATTTCGCTAACAGATGACACTCACGAAATTAAAGCAGTGATGGGAAGAGCCAAGAACATAAAAATGGAGAGATAATGTAGATTCACGAAATCATCAGGTTTCTCCATAATTCTTGATTACCAGAAGAGCCAGACGATCTCAGTAACTGGCAGCCCTTATTGACGAGTACTAAGACGACTACTTGCTGTCAAACACCTGCCATCAAATCGTTCAGGGCCTTCCGAATGATTCAGAAAAAAATTGCACCACTGATCCATCGATCATTCACTCCAAACGATATCCAAAGGCTCGGAATGTCTGCGGCTGTCAAAGAAATTCTCATCACCAATAATTCCACAACATTAATAACAACAGCAGTAATAATTCCATTATTTAGTACCTCAAAGTGCAATCATTCCTGATCCTTTCACCCACGTAATCGCGATAACAAGATTGTGTTATCACAATGTTTGTTCGCAACTCATATGCGAAGATATAACTAAATTAACAGCGAAAATTTAGACTTTGGATTGATACAGTCGGTTTTTCATTTGTCGAGGTCATAACGGAGACAACTGGTCCGATGAATTATTTATTCACTGGTGAAACCCTTAACCTCGAAGTTTACCCTCGTGTGAAATGGAAATCCTTCAGGGATTTTTATTTTTATTTATCGAGTTGTTTTACACTGATATCTCTCTATTTTTTATGGGTGGAAATGTGAGGTGGAGGGCGGCTTTAGGCGTTGTTTCTCGTAAATATTATTTCGATAATGGGTTCACTGCGTGGTGAACTGTATTTGAAGAGTTTTTGAACCCCCAAAAGCGCGCGCGCGCCGATATCACGTGGGCTGTGACGTACAAGGGGTTGAACATTTAAATGAAAAAAAAAAAAACGTGAAATCTGCGTTGAGCAAAATTCCACGGGGATTATCTAGTTTATTGTTTGGGTTTATAATTTTACCAATTCAATTGGATTAATCTGTAAAAAGTGCGTGCAATGCCACGATGGCAGGCAATTATCAAAATACAGACCGCAATAATGAGCAGAAATATTCTTTCGGCATCTTCAGGAACAGCTGTCTTACTCCAGAAACAATTCTCTGCACAATCCGAGGCTACCCGTTCTAATTTTCCCTTCACGTAATTCCAATCGCAAATACCTTCTTCACAGCCTTCATACATTACTAGTTTTTCATTCAGATGGAAAGTCACTTTGTTTGGAGAATCTCTGCACCTGTAGACGTCAAAAATATATAAACATTAACAATTTCTAACTCATTATTCACAATCAGAAAATTTGTTTTTCAGGTCGATTTTTTCCGATTTATGGAATGGATTTTTTTTTATTTCAAGGAAATGGGAAAATGATTTTTTTCGCTACAAAAATTATTAAAGTGTTTAATTAATTTTTTACCTGTAGAAAGAAGCGATGAAATTAGCGAAAAAAGGTGCAATCAGAGAAGTTCTCCATTTGCGATTTTTCATTCGTTCATAATTATTCCATAACAAATGTTCGGTGTCTTTTGAGATTCCTATGGTGTGAAGGAAATCCATTAAAACCCTTGAAGTACTCATATAAAAGACCGCTTTAACGCCTTTTTGATGTGCAGCAATCTCAGTGGATCTGCAATGGAAAAACTAATTGTTAGAATTTTCAGCCCCTCGAGGAATTCAGACAGAACTTCTACCGGAAATTCTTGACGAGATCCTCCACTGGAAAACAACCGATTAAAGTATTCAATGCAGTACCATATCCTGAATAGTAATAGTACTGGATATCATCGATGTACTCCATTATTTTCCATTCCTCTTTACTGAATACTGCACACCAGGATGATAATTTATTGGGACTCCAAGCTGTTTCGAATCGGCACATGTCCTGCACGTTGTGAATTGTTGCTGCATAGTAAAATCATTTTGTTTAATTAATATTATTACCAATGACTCGAATTATTTCAGTTGTAGAAGCAATATTAAATTATAATTAATGTGTTGATAATTAGTTTGATAATTAATTCTCACAGGGAGACACATGAAATCCAAGTCGTCGACTGACATTTCTCTGCAGTTCTGTATACTCCGGACCTTGAATAAATTTATCACGTTGGACCTCGACATTCCTGTCAGCGTGTGACCATCGATAACAATTCCTGTCAGGCTGCATTGTCCACCGAAAAAATCAGAAGAGTCTGGGTAAATAAAAGAGCAGATGCAGCACGCAAAAAGTTTCAATTGCACTCTGAGAAAATTCATTCTTACTCGTAACAGGACATCTTTCCCCGGATTCTGCATGACTTCGACAGCTGATTCATCACCAAAAAGACCTTTCATCATAGCTTTCAGACTCAGGACACTGCGTGATGCCTTTATGGACCTGAACTGCAACCCAACATTTAATTAAATTCAAGTAATTAATTACGCGATTATTTTTCAGTCTGGAAAAACAGAGAGGATTTAAAAAGGATAAACTATTTTAATTAATTATTTCCGTATGAAAAACCTGAAGTTGCATTCTAGGAAAATTCTATACCAAATTTACTGAATCGATTTCATGGGATTTCGTGGTGGAAATGATAATAATAATTTTGAAAATATACCGTATAATTATTTGAGGTGATGTATTCAACGGGAAGTTGAAAAAGCTCTGGATATGCGTCCTTGAGTCTTTTTCCGAGTTGTTCACCCTCTCGCAATCCTTCATCAGCGATTTTTGCTGCATGTTCCTCTGTCAAGTGCTTGTCGGGGTGCCATAATCTGATGTTCTCCACATCTTCATTACACAATCGACCCACTTGCCACGAATATTTTGTATAAAAATTAATCCCTCCATTTTACTACACTTTTCTTTTCGCTAATCTTTCACTTACTCCCTTTTTCGTGGTGATGCAAAATTTTCCAACGTATCTTGTGAAGTTCTTGAAGCCTTTGGACAGCCCCTTCCTGAGGATAACGCGTCCCATGTCGGCCTAGCATCCAGACTTGAACGGGTTCACAGTCTTGATAATAATAAAATCGTTCGTAATTTTTGGATTTCAAAATATAAAATGGACAAATAATATTAAATAATCTTTCTAAAATTTATATAATATGAAATCATATTCATTCATTCATTCGTAAATCTCAATTGATAAATGATAAATAATAATAATGTTATCGATAAATGATATTGAATAAACATCCTAGAATTTATGAAATAAAATATTTCACAATCATTCGTAAATCCCAATTTTTTTTAATCGTGGGAATGAAATATAAGTTCTATTGAAATTCGTCTATTTGAAAATTTAAATTGATAATTTGATGATTTGAAAAATATTTTACTTGGTATTACCACCCGCTGAAATTGCCCACTGCTTGCAAACCGATAAGGCGTTTTAACTCCAAAATTCAAATACGGTTCACTCTCATTTATGAAACAATAATCCACTTCTCGTGCCATTATCCAATTTATCGATACGAAAACGTACGCAATTATTCGATTTGTCATGAAACCCATGTCTCATTCATATCCGCTTCTCATTGCATGCAAAATTTTCTTCACTAAATTATGGCCTGCCTTTTCCTGTTTTTTTTCTCGACTTATCGCAGGAAAAGGCAATAGAGTTAATTACAATAATTACAGATAGCCCTAATGATATATGGACGGTTTCCACCGGCAACAAAGAGATCATCCAAATGGAAATAAATACTAGAAAAAAATTACGAGACTTCTGATTAAAATGTTATTTATATTGCATTAATAAATTGAAAATAAATTGAATGAAAAAATAATATCTGATGAATTTCAGTTTGAGATTAAATTTTTTAAGAAAGCATACAAGATTTTGGGGACTAGGACTTGATATTATTTTGCATGAGTTTCCTAAACCCAAATTTCCACGAGATGAATCGAGTGATTCTCTGCAGAGAGTCCATAATTCGCCGATGAAACGCAGCTGCCAGAAGGAGTTGTAAAATTATCAATAAAAATATGTGGAGGAAAAATCGGTATTCAGATGACGTCTTGTTATTTCTTTTGGTGTTAATTTCCCGTTTCCGGCAATTTTCCGAGCATTGAACGGCTCGTCCTCCCAGTTTTTTCTTCAAGTAGTCCCAATCACAAATTCCCTCCTCGCAGCCTTCATACATGACGAGTTCATCGTTCAGATAAAAAGTCACTTTGTTCGATACCTCGGAATGTTCGCATCTGCAATTATTCGAATAAAATATCATTTAAAATGATCGTAAGAAATGAATGACTTGAAATCCACGAAAAATGTAAAAACAGACATTTTGTTAGTCAATTTATTATTAATATTATTAATTACTGTATTTTAATTATAGCGTCCATAACCGACGTGCGGTGGTCATGCGGTTAGAGCGTAGGGGGTCCCAGAAACGTTGCAGTCCCCCAACGCCACTGCACCAGGCCTTAGCCCAAGAATGGCAGACGGATGGCTGCTCCCGGCAGCCTTAATCGTCACATGTGTATAGTTGTACATAGTAGGTTTACTCTAGCTCTTAACTCCCACTCAAGTCTCGTGGTTTTTCTTTTGTGCCACACGGGCCGAATTTTTCCCCACGTTCATCGCTTATGCGAAATACCGTCTCATCGATTCTTATTCACCCAATCAAAGATACCTCCCACACCTTTAGCCCGCAGCCGGCTTATACTGATGATGAACGAGATGTCCTCAACAGACCACCTTCGTCACCACTCTATGATACACTAAAGCTATGTTTTTTTCAAGGAGTTAATTTAAAGCTTATAATTTCTGTAATACTAAGGATTAAAACAAAGAAACTCTAAAAAAAAAGCGTAGGGGGTTGGCACATGAGATTCGTGGGTTCGATTCCCAGTCGGGGAAATGCCAGGGGTTTTTTAGAGATAAAATTCGCTCTAACTTGCACAGGTTTTCATCGTACGAGCGGTAGTCTCGAAAGGGACGACTGTACCTGGCCAAGGTTTTTTCCCATGAGGTTTTCCCTTCGGCCTTCGGCGTAATTGCGGTACAGGGGGAACTGGGGGTGGGAAATGTAAAAGCCCGAAAGGGTGTACATGTGTGGACAAGTTTAGTTTTAATTTTTATAGCGTCCAGAGTGTTTTCAAAATAAATGTGAATCACCTGTGAAAAACGGCGACGAAATTGGAGAAGAAAGGAGAAATCAAAGAGACTCTCCATTTCCTATTGGCCATGTATCTAAAATTATTCGCCAGCAGACGTTCCGAGTCTTTAGCAATATCAATGGTATGCAGAAAATCCATCAAAATTCTGGACGTGCTCAAATAAAAAACGCCCTTCGGTGTCTTCATCCGCGGATCCTCCAGGTCTCTGCAACAATCCAGATTGAAAAAACGACACAAAAGAACTAAAAAATGGTTTAAAAAATTGATCCATCAACTGAGCTCACCTGAAATGGCTGAAGAGATCTTGCAGTGGGAAGCAACCGATCAGTGAATTTATCTGGAGTCCATAGCCTGACGCGTAATAATATTGAAGATCATCGATGTATTCCAAGATTTTCCACTCGTCCTTACTAAATACTGCACACCAGGGCGATAATTCGTCTCGACTCCAGGCAGTCTCGAATCGACAGATATCTTGCATGTTGTGAATTGTCTCTGAAAGAGAAAAATTAAATGCCATCCTCCGTTGATTATTCCGATTTTATTGAAATCACCTGGTGATACGTCAAAGCCAATTCTTCTGCTGACGTTCTGTTGTAGCTGATGATATTCACGTCCATCGATGAACCCATCGCGTTCTTCATACGTTCCCTTTTTCTCTTCTGCCCATCGACGACAATTTTGATCTCCCTGGAACATCCGATGCATTAAAACTCCAAAATCCAGTGAAATATGCATCAAATTCAATAAAATAAAATAAATAACATGGTAATTATTATTATTTTACCCGGGCATGCAAAGAAACGAGCGAATCACTAGAACACGCCATTAGCTGTGAGCTGGTAATGAGAAGACTGACAACAGAGGATAGAGAATGGTGGAAAAGGTGGAGAGGAGACTTGGACCCGAGAAGATGGAGAATGAAGCTGATAAACGCCCTGAGAATGGAGATGGACGTAAGGCTCTGTCTGAGGTTGGATAGAATGGAGAAGGTATTGAGGGACAATGGCGAATAATATGGTGAATAATACCTGGGAGGATCAGGACAGAAAAGGATGAAAACGAAAGCAAGGCACAGCCTGTGATGAGACAACATAGGAGCTGGAATTCGAAAGCTAAAATCTGAATAGAAGACATATATATGACATGTTTTATTATTGATCTTTGCTACTTATTTTATCTCTGTTAACTAAATTAGACGTAAGAAAATGAAACTTATTGGATGAGAGAAGGTGGCCTGTGTAGATGTAAAACTAGAAAAGTAACATCAAGGAAATAAAGTATTCTATTCTATTCTATTCTATTATTATTTTACTTTATTTAATTCAATAGAATTTTCAAGAGAATTCCTCTGGGGCAATTTTGGTGATAAATTATGTAGAATTATTTAGGATGATTCAATTGAATTTATTCACCCTTAACAAAGCATCAGATCTTGGAGTCGGGACTGGCTCCACAGCATCTTTATCCTCGAACAATCCCTCCATCAGTGCTATCATGCTGGATTCACTGCGTGCTCCTCTTATCGATCGAAACTAGAGTGCCAAAACTTTGGGAGAACTCGCATAACAGATGCCAATTTACATTTTACTTCAATTTACTGAGACATTCTTTAGAATATTGATCATTTTTTAATGAGGAACTGTTTAATGACAAGAAAGTTCTGCTCCTATTTTTAGGCAAGGATATTTTAATGGGCATTTTTTTTTCAAGAAATTCAGGACAAGTCGTATTTACCGTATAATTTTTTGAATTCACATTTTTTGCTGCTGATATTAGATCTGGATACGCATTCCTCAAGCGTTTCCCTAGCTCATTGCCTTCTCTCCATCCTTCAGGTGCAAGTTTGCTCGCATATTCCAGTGTCATCTGATCGTGTGGAGACCATTCCTTCAGTTTCTTCAAGTCCTCATGACACAATCGTCCCCCTGAAATAATTTCCTGTGAAAAACTGCCCCTTTCAGTTGGTCCTAATAATTCAAAATCAATCCTAATCTCTTCGATTTGAAGATACGATTTTTTTTTTGCTTTCAACCATCAAAAATTTTAATTATTCACAATTTAGCATTTATTTTACATTTATTCAAAAATTAATTTACGTCTATGTACTCACTTCCATATTCTTCATGACTGCGGATTATTCGATCCCGTATCTCTGGTAACTCCTCCATTCTCTGGACAGCTCCTTTCTGGGGATAACGAGTTCCATGTCTTGCCAACATCCATATCTGAACGGGTTTACAATCTGTACATTAAGAAAATTACAATTTATTTTCATTGTTGACCTTGAATATCTACTTGCTGCACCTGATTTCATCGGGTCAGGAATGCCCCAGGGAAGAGAGTAAAAAACAATTTTTGGGGATCGTGGTGTAATGGGAATAAATGAAATTACTTTCGTCATTTTGGAATTTTGAAGTTGTGAAATCATTTTGCAGAATTGGTGTTCTATTTTGGACGTAATGAATTCAGTTTGATTTGATTGATTGGGGTGTTCTTATCAATGAAAACCTTTGAAGTAATGGTTGAGGAAAATCCTGAATGAATGACTTTTATCAATGCAAACCCGTAATCATCCCATAAATATTGATAATTTTTCACACAAAACACGTAATTTTCCCGACAAACATTCCGCATAACTAATTTACTCAAAGAATTGCACACCCCACATACTTCGGAAGATGATTAATTAATCAATTCCTCACCTAAAATGAACAACCCAAAATAATCTAATTAATCTAATTAGTAAAAATCGCCCAAGTCCCTCAAAAATTTTAATTCAATGAGAAATAATCAGGGAGACGTAAACAAATAATTAGAAACTTTTAAATAAAATATAAATTTACTTGGTATTGAGCCGTGACTAGTCTCTCGAGGTCTCGCTATTCGGTATGGCGTTTTCGATCCAAAATACAAATACGGTTCCTCTTCATTTGCGAAACAATAATCCAGTTCTTTAGGGAGAGAGTGAGTAGCAAGGAATATGAGGCATAAAAATATCCGCATGATTGAAGAAACAGAGTTCGCCTTCAAATGTGGCTTGAAAGAGTCAATGAATGCCAATGGCATATTGCTTCCTGCTCTTGAATATGCATTTTGCGTACAGATGTGAGTTATGGGTCTTATCAGAGGTGAGGACGTTAGATAAAACTTTAACAATAATAACAATAAAAGATAATAAATCAGACGAATTTTTTTTCATACTTCACCATCGGATATTACATTCCCCGCAATAATTGCCGTAGCTGCTGTTTGAAATTACCGCTACATTATTAAGTTTTGATTGGTTGTTACTATAATTGCACTGAAATTGGAATTCAATTGAAATAAGACAAGTAATGGGAGATTTTAATATATATTTCTCCAGGATTTTGAAATGTAAACAAATTCACGGGTTTTCTTCTCATTTGAAAACCTCCGGTTTGTCCGAACATCAGCGTAACTTCCCGAGCTTCTCCGAAGTCGACACCAGTGGAATCGAAGTACGTGTGATTGTAAAACCTGCGATTGCTGTAAAAATGTGAATTTTTCTTCAATAAATTCGAAGTACTGAGGCTCAGGCTGTTTTTCACCATTTATTTTGATAAAAAAAATGAGAAATCGTGGAAAGGTGGAGAAGAGGCCCGGAATGTAGCACAAATGCCACCGATTCAGGTTCCTAACCAGTCTGTCACTTGTCGATATTCAACGTGAGATATTATTTTGCAAAAATGGAGCCAAAGTTGAAGAGTGAACATCTGTTGTCTTTGAAGGGTAAGAATGGGTCTGTTCAGTTGAAATTATGAATTTTTAATCATTTTTTAAATTACTTTCAAGTGATGAGGCTGACGAGACCCACGATCGCCACTCCAGCTATTGTGACGTGCGACTCAGCTGATTTACCTGGTAATACTTTGAACAATGCCTTAAAAGAGGATTGCACAGCTCTCCAGGGGATGGAGGTCCTGGCAGTTGGACAATTCATGGTTTTACCTCAGAGTTTTGGGTGAGACAATAGCTCGATATCAGTAATTAATTAAATCCCCAGCGATGATTCCAAAATCTCTGGATAATTTCGTGAATTAATGCATCTCATTATTCCACACAGAAATATTTATCTAGGTGAAATTTTTTCGAGCTACCTCTGTGTACATAATGGGAGTAATCAGCTGGTGAAGAATATCAGTGTGAAGGCTGATCTGCAGACGAGCACTCAGTCAATTCGCCTGTCGAATAAAAATATAAATATTGGGGAATTGATAGCGGACAGTACTATTGACGAAGTCATTCATCATGAGGTGAAAGAAATTGGAACTCACATCCTAGTGTGCGAAGTGAGTTATACGCCGTCAGGTGCTGGCAGTATTCCCCAATCATTCAGGAAATTCTTCAAATTTCAAGTATTGAAGCCCCTCGATGTTAAAACTAAACTCTACAATGCAGAGTCCGACGAGGTTTACGTAGAAGCACAAATAGAGAATCTCACAGTTGGACCGATTTGCCTAGAGAAAGTTGCACTGGAATCTTCTTCATCTTTATTCGCAGTAACTACTTTGAACAGCAATGATCGGGGGGAGTCCATATATGGGCGTGTTAACGTATTAGATCCAAATTGCAGTAGACAATATTTGTACTGCTTGAAACCCCAACCCAGTCTTTTGAAGGACCCTAAGATAATGCACAATGCCACGCAGATTGGGAAATTGGATATTGTGTGGAGGAGTAATATGGGAGAAAGGGGAAGACTGCAAACTAGTCAACTTCAGAGAATGGCTCCTGATTACGGAGATCTCAGAGTTACCGCAAGAGATATACCGATAGAAGTATTCCTCGAGAGTATAACGGAGTTCAAGTGCCACGTGATAAATACATCGGAGAGGAGTATGGATTTATTACTCAATTTGGAGTCTAATAGCTCAATCGCCTGGTGCGGAATATCAGACATAACTATTGGATCTTTGAAACCAGGAGCTTCCACTGATATTCCTCTGTGCCTCATTCCATTACAAACTGGTTTAATTACAATATCTGGGCTTAAACTTGTTGACACTTTTCTAAAACGTGTGTACGATTATGAAGACCTGGCGCAAGTTTTTGTATCGCAACTCAGTTGAATGACACATTAACAAAATAATTTATGAACACGAATACAGAAAGAGTGTAATATTTTATTACTGGAAGTACGCATCTAGAGTAGACATTCGTTCACTTTCGTTAACAGCACCGACAGCACAAGCTAGTAGAGTTTGCACGTCCTGTGGCTCGTTGCCACCAAAAATGTAGCCATTCGCTTTGTCAACTGCATTTTTTACTTGGAGAAGAAGCCTCTGATTGGAAATATCAAGTGGCAAAAAACTCACGAGACTGTAGTCCTCGATCAGAGATACCAATGCTGCATTCAGTTTCTTGTATCTGCAAAGAAATAGTAATTAGTAATGGCTTTTTATCATCAGTAAAGTACAATGAGACCTCAATCATTTTTCAATTTGTCTTGACAAAAAAATATTAAAGATAATTTTATAAACTCGAATGTATTTTCATTCATAACATGTTAAATCTCGAAAATCTAAAAAAATTTCCTAAATTCACAATTGATAACGAAAAAATGGAGAAACTTACTTGGCAGTCATGGGATCCTCATCAAGTTTATCGAGTAAAAAATTCAAGTCCAACACTTCAGTATAAAAATCTATGTTGAATGCCAAACGATCACGAAATTTTTTCATTTGATCCAGCTTTGTCATAATATTAACATGAGGTAAACCAAGTTGTAGCATTGTAGTAGTACAAAGCACGAGAGATGACAGATATTTTCCTAAAATCGAATTGAATCAATGAAATGCCATATTTTTTAGAGAAGGAATATTACAAGTATCTGACACGCCACAGCCTGTATCTGAACGTCTGTTTTCTTTAAATCATGATCAATGAACAATTTTATCTCTTAAACCCTCAACCCTCAACGAGATTATTTATTTCGCAGTAGGAGAGCAATTATAATTGTTGAAGTGAAATAAATTATTATTTTGTAATCCAATGTACGTTTAAATACTGCAAAGATAAAGGAAATTTTCTATTTTTGCATAATTAGTGGAGAATCAGGAAATTATTTACCAGGGTCGCTGCAGTGATGAGAGTCAACGAGTTGAACACTGCAAAGTCTCACTAAATTTTGGCCCAGCCTCTCAGCAATAGCAGCCACTGATTTGTGATGGGTGTAAAGTTCTATTTGCCCCGGGCAGTCGAAGATGAGGTAATGATCCTTCAGTGTGAGAACTTTTTTTATCAACCAGTCAACATTTTTATCGAGAAATTCCATGCAGTATACCAGGGCTCCATTAGGGCCCAGCTGGTATGTGTCCATTACTTCGTTGTGTTTTATGAGTTCGGATATGTCAACAGCTGCTGTATACTCCATATTCTCATTCGCTGGATCTAACATGAACAGAAATAAAAAGTATTAATCGTTTTTAATTCTCATTCGGCATTTATTCAATCGAATACTTTCATTTAACTTTCAGTCATCATGTTAAATTTCAGTCATCATGAGTGATAAATACATCTTTTTCTGTTTCCTTTTACTTGTATTATAATTAAATCGTTTTGGTTATGGTTAAACGAAATTACAATTGGTTTACGAACCTACGTTAATGATGGCGACTTTTCTCCCGATTTTTCGAAGAAAATTACCCATTGCATTGCAATAAGTTGTCTTTCCACTTCCAGGAGGGCCAATCACCAATTGTCCGAAGATCAGCGACATTTTTCAAGGGGATCACCAGGTTTTGAATTTTTTTATTGCAGCTATCACTGAGTCCAGAACTTTTTTGTCGTAGGTTGACAGGGCAATTGATAATAGAAGATTTCGATCAATGTCAATGGATTGGGCTATGTATTTAGCAGCTGCTAGGATACTCTCTTCTTGTTTGTCTGATCCTGCTCCAAAAAGTGCACTGCAAAAAAATTAATTTGTGTTGAATTTAGTAAAATCTCCGATTCATTGTTCATCTCAAGATCTCAAAACGCAGTGACTCTAATTTACATTTTTTTTTTTCACTTCAGTTGGTTTTTCTGAGGAATCACATAAAAAAATATTTACGAATTGTTCTTACGTTGCGTTGTAAGTTGCTGTATCAAATTCTTTCAAACGTTCTCCTTGGCGTACTAACACTAGTGCTCCGAATTTTTTGTAGCTTGTTGCAACAATAAATATCTTATTCCTAAAAAATTCAAGAAATAATCGGTGGATAAAAGTTGCATTTTAAAACTTGAACATAAAATCGCCATTTGAACTTTTATCATCTGAAACGAATTGATTTGGTATTGATCGATGTCTTAATATAGAAATATATAAAAAGGATGAATATACATATTTGGGGTACAGAATTTGTAAAAATAATTTGTATTGTTTTTTTGCCGTACTGGTAAACTTTAACGACGATATCAATTTCAGGACACAGAGGTTGTGCATTAATAACACATGAAATATTCGGATTTTTCTGCATATCAGCGCACTTATGATTGTTAATATAATTTAATATATTACATATATTGAAACAATAACTAGAAATCAATAGTGACTGTTACATCTACTGAATGATATTTCGTTTGTACATAAATTACAGGTTAGAATAAAAAAGTCGTTTCGGTTGTTTCCGTGGAAACTCTTATTTCCGGGTAAATTCGTACACACCGCATTTCGTATTTCCCGCACTTTTTATTATTCAAGAAACTATTATCATTTTTATTATTTAATTTCATATGCTTCTAGAAAACAATTTCTAGCGTTTATCAATCAATAATTCATTTCTTCGGAAGAGTTTCAATTATTTTTATTAAAAAAAATATTCTCAAATGCTTGTAAATGGCGGGAATTACGTATCGCTCAAATGGAAACAAGATCTTCACTTGGATTTACAAATTTCTCTTGCCCTTGAGACGAAAGAGGATTGACTGAAGTAGGGGCTCAGTTCTGGGGGTTTGAGTAACCCCAGCGGCAGGGTAGTAGTGCACCCCAAGAGAGGGAGGGCGAAACAATGCTGGGGGTGTCCATCAAGTCGACGGGGTGAATTTTTTTTTCTGCGGTATGAATGTTTTTTGTTTTTTATTTGTTTAACTGAAACTTAGCCGACTGTAGAACTAGCGGAAGGGGGAAGCCACATCTTGTGGAATTTCAAATGGAAAAAATTATTCAATATATTGAAGATATACTACTAATGAAATTACACTTTTATAATGAGCGCGTTATCTAACGGGCAATGTGCTCGGCTGGCACACGAACGGCAAGGGTTCGACCCGAGATCATTCATTTTTTTTTCAAAATAATTTTAATTTTTTTTTTGTAAATGGCTAATCAATGAAAATATCGTTTAAAAACTGAATACTTGAAAATCGAAAGGATATCCAGTGAAATTGAAAAATTCAAAATTTTTGGAAACGATACTTTTTCAAAACATATACTCCTAATGAAACTATATTCTTATAATGAGCGCGTTGTCTAATCGGCAACGTGCTAGACTGGCACGTGAACGGCTTGAGTTCGATTCCAGCACTATTCATTTCAAATAATTCCTATTTTTTTTTGTAAATGACTAATCAATTGAAATATCGTTTAAAAACTGAATACCTCCTCGATTCTCATGTTCCCCTGATACTTTTTCGAAAATTTAGAATTTTTCAATTTCAGTGAATACCTCCTCGACGTTGATGTTTCCCCGATATTTTTTCAAAAATTTAGAATTTTCAAGTTTCAGAGAAATACCAACGGTCGATAATACGGATCCCTGAAATACCAACAGTGGGTAACGCGTAAGTAAAGTCTCGAGTAAAAAAGTATAAATATAGAAATTGAAAAATTCTAGATTTTTGAAAAAGTACCAGGTGAACATGAACGTCAAGGAGGTATTCAGTTTTTAAACGATATTTTCATTGATTAGCCATTTACAAAAAAAAAATTGGAATTATTTTGAAAAAAAAAAAAAAATGATGGTGGGATCGAACCCTAGCCGTCCGGATGCCAGCCAAGCACGTTGCCCATTAGACAACGCGCTCATTACGAAAATATATTTTCATTTGTAGGATATCTTCAATATATTGAATAATTTTTTACATTTGAAATTCCACAAGATGTGGCTTCCCCCTTCCGCTCGTTCTACAGTCGGCTAAATTTCAGTTAAGGGCCGGGTGGACTATCTATCGAGCGTCATCTTTTATTTAAATTTTATCTTTTTAACCTAAAATACATAAAAATTTGGGATAAGTTTTGAGGTCACGAAAATCACTGGAGTTGGCATAAAAAAATAATGAAAAAAAAGAGGAAAAAATTTTGAAGG
>NW_011887813.1:224067-282861 GCF_000806365.1 Fopius arisanus | reverse complement strand
TGCGTGTGGCGCCCTCCCTCTCTTGGGGTGCAGTACTACGATGCGGCTGGGGTCACTCAAACCCCCAGAACTGAGCCTCTACTTTAGTCAATCCTCTTTGCTTACGACTGTATCAAATCATCTGTTCTTTTCAAACGCTGAACACCCAAACGTGCACTAATCGTATCCCAAATTTCCACTCACCCCATAAACAAAATAGAATTCCACCAGCAATTAAAAAAAACTTGAGTAATTAATGAAGATGGAGTCCTCGAGTTCAATGGATACAGACGATGATCCAGTAGTTAACGAGGTAATTACCAATAATTGCTGGCAGTTCTAGGTTATCCTGACAATTCCATCATCCCAGAGATAAACAACATCCCTGAAATTTTTTAAACTTAATTTTTATCAATCCTCCATCTATTATCCCTTATTCCTTAATTATTCATCGTTAATTTATTTATAAGAACATTTAAAAGTGTTGGAAAACGACGAAATTATAGAATCTTTAATTAATTTCAATAAATATTTTCCAGATTCCTGTGTATTTATCGAAGACCCTCGCAGACAAGCTCTTCATCTTCCAGTACCCAATTCGTCCAGCTGGTGAGGGTTACGACAACGCAGAGTTCCTGAAGACGGCAATAAAACCTGAGAACCAAGAGGTACGAATAGAAGTGGGCATCGACATCGGAGGGCCAAACTACGACCACCGAAAAGGAGAATGGATAGTTGAGAATTCTACCTCCGAGAGTATAAAAACCAAAGAGAAATTGTTCGATGGTCACATGATGGATAAAATAGTTCTCCAGTCATCTAGAGCCTTGCCAGACTGCTCCAATTACGCAGTTGGTGTATTTCAGGATGGAGAGCTGCACGTAACTCCCCTAAAAGGAATAATCCAACTGCGTCCGCAATTCAATTACTTAGATATGAGTGATAAAAACGCGAAGGACGACACCAAGAAAGCCGGTGAGGAAGAGCCCGAGGAGGAGGCGAAGCAGGTGAACGTGACGTTTGCAAGGCAAAAATCAGAGTTGGCACAGAAGAGGAAAGAGCAGTCATTCCAGGAGCAGGCGAAGAAGAGTTCTGAGGAGGAGTGGATCACTTCAATTTACAGAAACATCAGCACAACTCAGTCGGAATTGACGAGACTGGAGATGCTCTGTGCTTTGTCTGACGACAGATCGAATAATCTCAGATTGCCTCCGAAGGATTATGTGAAACTTCTGGCACCTCCTGCCAAGTCTGACGACTACTCCAAAGCCACAGCCCATGATTCATCGTCTTTGAATTACGTGAGGACTCTGCCCCTGCTTGATCAGATTAAAATCATCATGAAGGACGCCAGAATTCTCTCATTCATCCAGCTGAGATCGATCATAAGCTCGGAACATGAGACATCAGCTATTCTGAAGTATTTGCAGCAAGTTGCTGTTCTTGTTCAGGGTAATTGGATAGTCAACAGCGAATTGATCTATCCAGTAGCCACGAAATCATCGCACAATGGAATACCGGCTGAGCTAATGTGCAGAGCTAGGGATTATATTCTTCTGTCGTTCACTGAGAGTGAGTTTGTGGATAGAAAAGCTGTTTCTTCGGTGGTGAGATTACCACCTGAGGAGATCAAGGAGATATTCACCAATTTAGCGAGAATTCAGCCCAAGAAGGGCTGGCAATTGATATTGCCATCTAGCACTGAATTTCAGGCGAGGTATCCTGAGATTGCGCAGAGACAGCAGCTGTTTTGGGAGGCCAAGAGGAAACACCTGAAGGATGTGATGGAGGCACCGAGTCAACCACCTCAGAGGCAGAGGAGAAAGTCCAATAGGGAATCTATTGGGTCGGAGAATGAGGAGAGAAATGTCGGCAGGGGACGACATCGCCAGAGGGACTCTTCTATGTCTGATGATGGCACTGGCGAACCTGTTAAAAGCAAAAAGGGAAATAGAGGGAAAAAAGTCTCGGAGACGACGTGACACATCAGGTAGTCGCTCGTGAGGAATGTGAGAATTTTGTGAGTGGATGAAGCTCGTCTGACTCTAATATATTCAGAAAATAATATTTACTGTGGACAACAGTAATTCCAATTTGTTGGATTATATTTTTTTTAGGTGCGCTCATTTGTATCAGATAGCGAAAAAATGATTTTTGGTGCAGAGTGAAGAGACGGTTTTTGAGATTGTCATAGGAATTTTTATAAATGAATGTTACTGCCAATTTATTCAATCTCTTTTCCACAGTTATCATCAATTAATTATTTGTTTCTTTTGTTATTTTTGGATTTGATGATTCTGACATTGTTCTTCTCGTTCCATGTACATGAAATGAAAATTTAAATTAATTCTGAATATAATAAAGCTAATATGTTTTTTTTTCAACCATATCGAAGGGACAAAGTTGAAAGGTTTATTATTACATACATCAACACTGTATATATTTATTCATACTGCCACTATATCACAGCAGAAAGATTCATGAATAAACGAGAGCAATTATAAAGAAGTGCAAGTGCTTTGAATTTATTATTTAAAACATTAGAAAAATGATTCATTTGCATTTTCATTAGTCCAGGGGTTTCAACTCAATGTTTCTTCCTCCCAAAGACACTAGTCTCGATTCCTTATAAACTTTTCAATTGCATCAGTGAATAATTTCCCTCCAGGACAGTCATCGGATTTTTCAGAAAAATTTCAAAATCTTGCCAAGCCATCAAATCCCTTGCCTCATAAATTCCTTTTCGATTCATTCCCAGGGGCCTGATAAATTCGATATCATATCATTTATTTTTCAGACCCATGTGAATAAATTATTAATTTTTATATACAATATGAAAGGAATCCAATGAGATCAAATCATCGAAATGAGTGATTAGCACTATTTAATGACATAAATATTAAATCATCCTGTGTTCATACAATTTCCCTTAAATCATTAGAAAATATTAACTATTTAAAAAAAAATGTATGCGAAAATTTCAAATAAACAGATACCTCGATACAAAAAAGATGAATTAATTGAAAATTTCGTCTGTCTTTCATGTGAGATACAATATTCTACTGTACGATCTTCACCAATTTCTAATTCATAATTTTTGGTGAAATGTGATTATTTCAGCAGAATAGATCCAATCGATAATATTGCAATCAGACTGATTAGGGACTGACTAATGAGAGATCCACTTCTTCCATAGCATTTATCTTCAGTGCATTGGGAGAGAGCTTCGGCAAGTTTTTCCTTCAAGTAATCCCATCTGCAGAGACCCACATCACAACCTGGCAATCTCATTTGCTTTCCTTGCATGTAGAACATCACCTGGTCTTGACCACCACTGCATCTGCAATTAACGTTTAATTATAGAATTATTGTATTTATTATTTATAATTAATCTGAACTTTGTTCTGGAGTAAATTAATTACAGGTACTGCAGACACAAATTTTTTAATGAAAAATTCAAAAGTTCTGTGAGGTGAGATGTAAGACACCCACATATCAATAATCACTTGTTCTTCTTGAGTATTTTGCCCCCACGATACCACAAAAATTCTCCAATGAATGTCACCGTCGCCGTTGTAAAACCGAACAACAAGACATCCGTCAGCTGTTCCCGCAGAACTCCTTCAGGAGGCACATCGAGTTCCTCCAACAACTCATCCTCTTGATCACGCTTCAACAGTTTGCTGAATGTACTATTCCGATACAACATGACCTTTAGCCCAGCCTCTATCAAAACATTGAGCAATCTGTCTATTCTCCTTCGATATGGAGATCCCGCTCTAACGAGAAAAGCATAACTGTCTTTCCAAAAGCAGACTTTGCTCAACTTGAGAGTTGGCTGTCCACGTCGATAAGTCGCTGTGGTGAACCACTTGGCCTCGATTTGATTCATCAAACAGCCAACATTCCTGAATCTTTCAGCTTCCGCTGGACACTCCCATATGGCATTCGTCACGACAGCTCGGCTCTTCAAATTCATCATCGCCCCATCACTTTCACTTACATTTCCAAAAGTCTTATTCATCAAGTACGTCGAGATCTTGAGGTCAAGCCCCGATCGATCGAGTTCATCAAAACTCCCATACTCAACCTCCCCATCAACTTCAGTACTGAGTTTCATAAGGGAAGCGTAAAAATTCGCTGTATAAAACAACGATATGATCATCAGAATCAGAACAACAAGTCGCTGAGACATCTTGAAGTCCGAGTAATTGCTGTGCACAGGAATGGCGAACAACACGCGAAAAGTCTTGAAGATACTCCATGACTTGGGTAACTGGAAGAGCCATGCAGATCCCCAGAAGACAACGACAATTCCAATGGTCATGATAATACCTTCAACAATAGCCGCTGGAAACGGTATCCGTGTGGTTTTCTCCAGAGGAACTAGGGCACAGAGTTCTTCCCTAAATAAACTCTCACTACGAAATAAATTCTCCTCCATGTCCTCCGTGAAGTGAGGGCTGGCAGAGGCAAGAATATCGATTTTATCAGTGCGCAAAAGGTCGAACAATCCTCGTGACGAGTTATCCTTGACGATTTCATCGAAAGTCAACAATCGCGGAAGAATATTCAACGTGAAATTCATCTCTTCGGCTAGAATCTCCATGGTCGTGATGTCCCATCCACTTCCCGACTTGTAATTCCAGTTTTCATCCCAGGACACATCGGAAAATGGTGGCTGATGAATAATACCGATTTTCAGGGGATACCCATGCATATCCTTCATGATATCTGGAAACCACTCAATCCCTGGATGATACGTCTTCCTTATTATCGAACCGACAAATGGATTAAAGTGATGAATCACTGGTGAGATGTCCTCAACGCATCTCTTCAGGATGGTTAATGGATCTCTTCTGCAGCTGACGACTTCTAGGATAACCAGATCCATCATCTGCAGCCGCCAGGCGTATCTCAGCAGATGGTCAAAGTTTTGGGTTTGTGTTGACGACAGAAAAGTCACCAGATACTTGACTAATTTCTTGCTCAACGACAACTTCTTCATGATGGATATGATTCGTCTTGGCACTATTGATCTGGTTTTTTTTCTGTCGTCCACAAAAATGAAGAGAGTCGCCGTTGAATCGGTTCGATGAGACGACCATTCCTCTTCAATATCCGATGAAAGATCAACATTTATTCTGATTGTTGGATAAGTCGACATTGCAGCGTGGAGAATTGCTCGGATCCAGGGATTCTCGAATGGTATTCCAGGATTTTTACACGTTATTATTATTACTTGGCGATAGCTCTCGTTGTTGTTCTCGATGTAGTTCAGTAAATCTGAGAACCACACAGGTTCTGAACCTGCCAGAGCACCGAATATCCTCATTGACAGAGCGATCACTAGGTATTTTACTGGAACACGTGGAGGGTTCATGATGAGCCCCAATGTCACTGATCAAATCGTTATGCGACTCGACGTAATAACTTCTGGATATCAGTCATTCCATCGACGGATAAACATTATTATAGGCAGACAGTTGACAAAGGGATTAATTTCCGCGTTTTACTTCGCGCATTATTCAACTGATGAGTTTGTTCTGATGATATCTTGACTCATTACTTCAGCTCCTCTGATGTATATCGCATTTATTTGTCCGGCTTAGACACTCTACTGCATTATCCTAATTATTGATTCAGAAGAAAACTCTTTCACGTTAATTCCGAATACTTTTAGGTATGAATTATGTTGATCGTTGAGGTCTTGTTGGAAATATTTCGAATAAATTGGAATTGCGAGATTAGAATAATTAATGAGCAAGAAAAAGAATGAATTACTTGTAGAAAACAGCAACGATGTTGGCATTGAAGGGGACAAGGTTCGATGTCCTCCACTTACGATTCATCATGCTCCTGTAATTTTCCGCAGTCAACTTCTCATTTTCATCGATGGCCCCCAAATTTTGAAGAAAACTCAATATTGTGAATGCGTGAGTGAAGTAGAAGACTCCCTTGGGCTCTCCAGTTGCATTTTCCTCGATGCGACTGTCGAATATTTTATTCATTACAAATTATTGTGATGTGACAGGGTTCAGGATTAATGAAATTTACCGAAATCGATTGATCATGTCTTTGAGTGCAAAGCATCCGATGATTTTATTCGCATTTCGTCCTGGCCCTGCGTTATAGAAATACTGAAGATCTGTAGCATATTCCAGTACTTTGAGTTGTTCTTTACTAAATGCGGCACACCAGGGTGACACTCTCTCTGTATCCAATGCAGCATCATAACGACACATGTCATACATATGCAAGATGGTATCTAAAATCAGTCATTACATTAACCCCAGTCTGTGTGTCGATGACTCATTGATATGTGATTGCATCTAGATTGTGAAGAAAAAATATCAATGGTTCAGACTAAAATTACTGCCAGTGTTGATTGAAATATCGAAGACGGTTACGTAATGTTCACAATCATCACTTACATCTCGTTAAAACCAATGAGACAATTCATTCGTACCTGCTGACAAGTCATACCCATATCCAAGTCTGCTGCTGACGTTACGAATTAGAACGGAGAACTCATGACCTCTCAAGAATTCAGTCAACTCTTTGCTGTGATGAGGATCATTTTCATCTCCATCCTTCCAATGAGAGCAACACTGATACGCCTGGGACAGATAACATGAATGATTAATTCATGAGCAATTGTCACCACATATGCTCCCTTCAAAATTCCTTGTAACCATTTTTCTTAAAAGTATCTCCGCATTCATCGGTGACTTGAAAATCTCAAGGCTGTCCTCAAATTTTCAAGGAATTAAATAGTTCTTATTTTTGTTAAGTAATGAGGTATCCTCAGACAGGATTAACAATTCTCACTTAAAAAATATATATTTGTAATTTATGCATGGGTTACGAAGAATCTTTTCAAAATTATTTGAACTATTTTGCGAATTAATTATTGCTTCCTACCTGTAGTAAAGTATCGTTCATCTCAGGTTCAATTGGTGTAGATCTGATGACAAGACCCACCATAAATTCTTGTAAAGTTGCTTGCGTTGACTGTGACTTCGTTGCCCTAAACTGTAATTTGTAATTAATTATTCAATAATTAGAAATGATCACCGAGGAAAGACACGATATTCAATATACTGGAGTAAAAAATAGAGAAAGCCGAGTGACGAAAATGGATTGCAAACAAATAATGATTTCTCTTGATTAGTCCTCTGAGTTGTCAATTAAAATCATTCGATTTATTTACCACATAATTCTGCAATTTATCACCCAAATCAAACGGAAAAAGATTAGGAAATCCAGCCCTGATCTGTCTGGCGATTGATTTTGTCTGTCTAGAAGCCTCAGGAGTCAATTCCCTAGTCATTTGCATCGTCATGTTGACGTTTAGTGACCACTTGCTGAAATTCTCCAAATCCTCGTCGCATAAATGTCCATCTAAATAAAATCGTCATGACTGTTTATCGATGGTACAATAATTGCCTACATTGAGAGAAAAATATGGAGCATAACCCATTCATTGTACAAAATTTTTCTCTCAGGTCAGTAAATTAAGGAAAAGATAATTACTGAACTGTCCAAGCCTTTGTGATCTGTGATTGACGAAAATTTGATCACGTACATTTCCTAGACCCTTCAAATCCTGTGTGATAGCATCATGTGGGTATCGATTTCCATGTCTCGACAGCATCCAAATTTGTCGAGCCTCACAATCTGTTTCAAGAGAATATCTCAATCCTGTTATCTCTTCATTTATTTATAAACTATTCCCATTCTATAAACTTTCAGTAAAAAAAAATTATACAATCCATTGACTCAAATTTTACTGTCACATATTAGACATGTACAGGAGATAATTAATTGTAGTAAATTTATTGGGTCAAATAAATCTACTTTTATCTAAACAATTGGCTATTTTTACTTGTGTTTGAATAAACTCACATGGTATTGGTCTGTATTCATTTCTATCGGCTTGAAAGGCAGTCACCGACCCAAATTTCAAGTAAGGATCGGAATCATGAGCGTAACAATAATCTGTTTGTCTAGCCCACGTGTAGCCAATGCATAGCACCAAGAAAATTAATAACTTCATGATGAATCCAATATATTCTTTGAAACTCTATTTCTTCTCTCGAAATTGTCGATCGTTGAGCGATCGTTCACTTCTACCTGGAAAAAATGATGAGATCATTAAAATTCTATTGCTTCTTTTGCAATGGAGACAATGGGAAAACTGTTGACAGTTTGTTTAACAATTCAGGTGTGAATTGAAGAGAAAGCAACATTCCTTCAAGCATTTCTGGATTTATTCTTCGCATGCTTGAGGATTTTTACAAATTTATTTTTCTCAATTTAATTCACGTTTTGGGGTTTCGAAAAATCAAGTGATTAATGCAGTGGTTTTAAAAATTAAATATGAATCTTATAACACCTCATAAAATCGATCGGCCATTTTACAAGGTTCTGCTATTTATTTATAATTTATTAGTGAGCTCGGATGGAGTCAAGGAATAATTCAAGACACTTGTATTTTCGTGAATCGAATCGTTTATTGGATCGAGGTGAAATTGAAGGTCAGAGCAGGTGAATCTAACAACTCCTTTCAGTCAAGGATGCATTTAATTATTACCGGTTCAGACTATTTCTGGAATTGAGAGAATCTATGTGCATCACAGTATAGAAACACCTAGTGAATTTTTAATCATAAAAAAATGAAAAAAATCCAATTTTTTTCTGAGAATTTTTTACAGAAAAATTACATTCTGTAATTCATCATCGGATTCGTCATCACTCATCGGATTGGAGAGACATAATGTGAAAACCGGATGTTTTGTGATTACATTGGTATTTTTATCCGGGAAGATGTCAGAGTTATTTTTAAAAAATCGATGGAATACCAATGGAAAGATGATTGAGAAAATGATTATCACGTGATTATTCTGGTGAGAAAATTGTTGTCATCTCTTATTACCCGGATTATCAATGATCTATCAGCTGATTATCGTAATTATTTCATCCCCTGAAACCCGAATTACCGAATTCATTGAAGTTATGTGAGGAACCTTGGAATATAATTTCAATTAGGGACGAAACAATCATCTCATTGATTCCATTGTTCAAGACATTCATGACTCATTTTTTCATTTCTACTTCTCATGCAGAACGAGATTAAGATCTCAGTAAATATCAGTACGAAAAATTTATAGTAAATTGATTGTAATTATAACTGAATTTACTCTGTGAGAAAATTACAAATGACAAAGATGTCCCGAAAATATTGAAATTTTCAGTTCAAATTCTGATTTAAATCATCATCGATCGTATAAATACAATTAACAATAATATTAAATAAATAATAATATTACAATTCTCTTGAAGTACGAATCAATGATTATTGGTACATCATATTAAATAAATAAATTTATACCTGACCCATAAATTTTAAACTTAAATTTTCGTTGTTTATCCCCTCATTCTTGATATTTTTGAATGTCACGTGAATTATTTAAATTATTTTCCTTTTCCATTAATTTATTTCGGAGTTCCACTGAAACGAGTCACTCAAAATTTGCCAATATCAATCATAAATGTAAATAAATAATTCGGAATGTGTCGTAAAATACGAGAACCGATTTCTGCACTCACCTGAACGTGAATCCAAAACCCGAATGGAAAAACCGTGGTTTCAACACCGTCTGGTGCCCCACTTGACGTGAAATAAAAATATATCCTCAATTGATGAGAATTGATTTTAATAACGAATTAATTTCGCAGTGACATAATCCCCACAGCGATTACGTACGTATGTCACGTTCTCCAGGTCTTTATGAAGTGCCGGCCCTGAAGAAACTGCTCTCCGGATTGCACGTGATCGGGTGTAACTCGACTAGGTTCTCCGGTCTCAGTTTGTATACAAAATACATATGTAAGTGTTCACATAGCGACTAGAAACCCGTTCCACAAGACTGCCCTGTACTCACTGTAGACAATTGCATGTTACGTACACTATTTACTCAGTGCTGTTCAAAAGTGCCAATGAAACAATTCATGGATAAGATTTCATTCACAAAAGTCAATTCATCTGTGATAATTAATATTCCCCTATTTGGATACGATGTAGCTGTAAAATTTTTCCAATTTTCATCAGAATTACAGAAGAATTGAGGAGTTCCTCGATATTTTCCGCCATTTTGTCGCCCCCATTTCCAAGCATAAAATGGCGGTAGTGTGTGGTCGCTTCTCTGACTCTTCATTTCTTCAGTGATCCTGCGAAAAAGTTAGCTGAACCCAGATGATCTCGGTGGATTTTTCATAGATTTTCATCTCCAGAATTCATGAGCTCCTGCTTCGTTCTCTTCAGCAGAGGGTCTTCATGGCAGTAAGTTTGGTAAGGCGATTGTGTCCAGCTCTCCATCATTTTCCTCACTCTCCCAGCGACCGATGAGGAACGCTGGACATTCGACAAGGATTCCCCCCAAGGGTTTCGATTATTTCTCCTCTGCGCTCCCCTGGACACTTTCAATATCATATTTTTAATTAAATACGTTATTTTCAGAGAAATATTCCGTTGTCCACGTTTTCCAGGGAATTCATATTTGAAATGAAGAATTTCAATGTTGGAATAACAAATTTCTGTTTTGATTCGAAAGAACATGGGTCCAGTGACCTATTCCATCCGAATTACCATATTTTTTTCTTCATGATGACCACATGGTGATGTCACTCTGCTCTGCATGACCTTCACTGGTTCAACCGTAGGTGTGTCGACTGATGGTATTTCTATTTACTTTTTTTTCATTCTCATGGATTTTCTCTCGAGCCATTGCCCTCGGTGGCCTCGTTCGGTTTTTACGACTCTGTTTTCGATTTTTTCCAGTGTCCGGCACGGTAAAGCATGGAATCATCGTTTTGCTGATCGTCAGGTGCGATTTGGTCAGCGAGAAATTTATTTATATACACAGGAGAATTCAGTGAAGAAATTTTTAACTATTTCTGTTACAGATTTTAGGGGGAAATTTTGAAAATGAAATTCCATCTCTCATTCCCTTAATTTTAATGAAACTTAAAAATAATTATACTGGGGTAATAAACAAATTATAATAAAAATAGGAAGTTCTTAACTTTTGTCGATAAATTGAAATCAAGGAATCCATAATGAACAATCGAATTTCGAGTTGCCAATTTTTAATTTATTATAATAGAATGATAACAATAGAATATTTAATAGAATGAATTTAGAAATGAGAATTAAAATAAATATAGATGACTCAGGAGAATATTGAATAAACCAAAATATCAAATAAACTCAGTACCTAAGGGAGCAATATTCTTCATTCATAATAAGCTCCAATAACGAGACAATGAGCGTAAAAGGATGAAGTTTCAAAGTTGTAGGTGGAGTAATTATCCCTTTCGACATCCCACACAAAACCCATTTTGGTGTTGATAGCTTGACTAGCTTTTTCTATCATAGTTACCAGAACGATAATTTTACATCTGAAAGGATAAATGAAATATATGTGTTATTAAAAAATGAGTGACCTAAGATAAAGGATAAATTAATAAATAATTTACATCATGTTTCGTTAATTAAATTAAAAACAATAACAATCTCACCTATCAAACTCCAACTTCATGAGTTTCTTTCGAATTTCTTTAGCGATATGAGCGCACAATTTCGCAGCAATTTCCGGGTCATAAGTCATCTCTCCCAATCGCATCTGCATGACATTCCTCACAATTTCATCAACGGGATCTGCCCTGAAAGGATTTCTCGCCCTGAGCTGGTAGGTATTCTGATAAATCGGTGTCTGTCAACACAAATAATCACATCAACACGATTTCCAATGTTTTAAGATAATCCTTATAATTTTAATGAAATAAATAACCGAAACCGTTTTCAGAGGGAATCAGTGAAAATTCTTGAGTGAAATAAAACTAACTTGATCATAGTCAACACTACTTCGTGCTGACACTTCGATATTCGGTGCCATCATCATGTTGTTCAATTACGCAAATACAAAAGGAGCAATGAAAAGTGTCACCGAAAGGCACAATCAGAGCCTTGGAGACCAAACAACACTATCGGTTACATTGAAATCGATTTTGACTCACACAGAGCCATCAAAATATCGTCAAACCAGACTTACCAAAAAAGCGCGGGATCAGTTTAATTCCAGTCAAATAATTCACTGACTCAAACCAAGACAACTCCAACAATCCCATCAAGCCCTAATCCATAAGTAAATAAATTACTGTACCTTGACGATTGGTATATTCCGCTGTTGGAGTGCATTTCGAAGTCTTGGACGACTAGTTTTTCCCTCCAGCTGCACGAAGAACTCGAAATAATTAAAACTATCCAATGAAAAATTGATTTTATTAAATAAATCTGGACTCTATTGAAGTGTTGATCGAATCTCATGAGTTTGGGATTCGATTATCAAAGCTCGAAATCTTTCTGATTTGTTAATGTTGTGAAGTTATAAGAATACGTTTTTTTAAAGAAGAGAATCGACTTAGAATAATAAAATTGAAGTTTCACTGATTGTTGAGTGAATGAGAACGAACAGATAAAAATGATGAGTATTTATGATTGATTTAATTTAAAAAAACCAGACAATAAATAGAGAAGGGGTGATATAGCAGCTGTTGCACAAGGAAGAAAATAATTTAGAATGAAGAATAAAAGAATTCAAGGAAAACATGTAGAGGCAGAATGGGGATTTCAACTGGTTAACAAATTTTAATCTGTTTTTAAATGGGCAAGACCAGGAAGAGATAATCAGAAGGGATAGCCTGATTTTAGAGTGGAGGAGTTAATGAATCAGAAGCTTACACATCTCCAAAAGCTGATAGCCATGACGCCACTTCACTGACTGAAACGAAAATTTCGGTTGAACCCAACTGTTGGTTCGTGAGTCACGATAAGTTTTGATACCTCTGGATATGCTGGTAGAAATGAGGCAGACAATCCACACTGGTTTAACCCCCCCTAAAAATATCCACGAGCCTTAGCATGTTTCATAAAATATAAAATGAGCTTTACTAGGCGCGAAAATCGTTTATTCCATCACGAAAATTCTCGATATGCCAACACCCCCAGGGCTATCACGTGCTGGGGTTACATGTTGGAGTGTATCACCCCCGACAGCTGATGATGCACGAAGAAAGGTGTGAATATTGCCACTAAAAATGGAAAATTCTATTTCACGATGGGTAGAATAATATTTTTGGTGTGAATCCGTTGGAATGTAACGGTTGAATAAATTTAAGGGGAAATTGCCAGGGGTATATCTTTATTTTTATTGTCACTCGCATGCAATGACGATCGATCATTGTAAAATCCATCACATGTATGGTGGATATCCTAGATGTATGCATAATCCATTTTCCAACACATTTCAAAATTCGTTTTTGAGATGTTACAGTGAAATGGATATTCCCGGCTGTCACGCCAGTAAGCGATAACTGACAGTACTGAAATAACGTTGACTCTCAATTTTAAGGGAATGAGAATTTTCGGTGGTATCGTGTGATTTTCCAATACAGAGGAATCAAATATTATGGCAGTTTGGATTAGAACAATTGGGATAATTGATCGATCTGGGGTGAGACTGGCGAAGGGAAATTAAAATTACCCTGTGATTGACACGGCATTCGAGATTTGTTGACGTGATATCGATAATCGATAGGTAGGATTGATCGAAATGTCTTCCCTCCATCCTCATGCAAAAGTTTAACTCGAAAGCTATTAATATTCATCTTTCATTAAACATTCCAGTAAGAATTTGTTCCTTGCATTCTTGTCGGATTTTAAAGTGAGATTCAGTCAGTGCTTGACAGTAATCGGTGAAAGGTTCATATCTTACCTAAAAACTTCAGTACAGAAAATTATTTATTTGCTCTGCATGGATTCGTATTGATGCAATAGTCTTTATCAGATAAATCGATTTATTGACGACTAAGTGGGGGTCATACCAATAAATCAAATCCAGAGTTGACATTAAACACAAATCAATTTATTTTTTTTTCCACAATTACGTATGTACATATTGTCTGATTTAATCGATGAGTTCGTGAATTCTATTTCTGTTCAACTTTTACAAATTATCTGTTTACACAAGCTTTTTCGTAGTAAACTCGAAAAATGAGTCGTTTCAGTCCGAATACTCCGGATTACCACAGAATATATTGAATAACATTGATAAAATACAATTAAAATAGCTTACAAAATCAAAACGTGATAACGTGGTCATTAATTTTGTTGGATCTACGTGTTTCTTCTAGAAAGAAATAAAGAACAAATTTTGCGTCATGAATTCTCAAGCAGAAATGAATAATTGTTTTTTTCAATGAAAAATTGAATGAACATAAAATACGAGACGAGTGACAGATTTTGGCGCCGCCATCTTGTTCGCGCATTCCCAGCAAAGGGTGTTAAAATGGCGGCGACTCCACCTCGCATCTTTAAATAATTAATTAAAATATTTATCATCTTCAGATCGTTCTCAAATAGTTACCGCCTTCTCTTATGAAGTGAACAATTTTTTTAAAACAATTTTGCAGATATTTGGTTTTTTTTTTCGGCGAAAATTCATGCAGCAAAATTTCATTAGTTCATTGCCACATTTTTCTCAGCCAAAAAGTCCCTTATCTGAACATGAATTTAAATTAGTTTGAAAATTAACATTTCTACGCACTCATTACTTTTCTCTTAGATACAATGACAATTCCACCAATAAGTCATACCGAATTGCTTAATTGTGCAGTTCTCCTACTATTTCCAACAAGAAATTCACATATTTGGCATGACTGACGTACTAATTCTCAGTGAGAAAAATATTTGAAATTTTTTCACACATCTTCCTGAGATCAACGAATAGCTTATAAACACCTAAGCAATTTACGGAGACCACAAATTGAAGATTTTCATTCTACTTATTCATAATTCAATGACAAGTCATAAAATCTGCACAGCAGTACGAAAGCTCAATTCCAAAAATCAGGATGTACCCATAACAGATAAATATTTATTCAAAAAGAAAACCAAGACGCCTTAATTGTCTTCTCATAATGATTCGATTGTAGGGCAACAATGTCGAATAACTCCTAAGACAGCAATTCTACTTCAGCTTGGATATTTAATCTGGCTTGCTCCTCGAATTTCTCCCGAAACTCCTTAGTCGCAAATATATTCGGAATTTGTACAAAGTTCTGCAGTACCTGAATCCAAAAAATTGATTCTTCAAATGGCAGCCAATAAAATAGCAACATTCAATCGAACTCCCTTATCACACATAAATAATTTGGAAAAAAAAGTGATTTTAATTCCAAAGTAATTTTTCAAATTTATCTGTCAATTGTAGAAGTGCCAGCACAAAATTACTTTGGAATTAAAATCACTTTTTTTTGCCCCTCGAACTTCACAATTAATCAGGCATTTTCCTCTTAGAATACAAATGTCCCAAATTTTTCTGCTGTTTCATCAATTAAAAAATCGGGGAGCTGATAATTTTGAAGCTCTTATTGGATGTGATAATAAATTGTTAATGGAGCTTTATTTACCTTGAGTCTCAGGGCTGTGTACATAGGCTCGCTGAGAAAAGAATATTCTCCACGGATTTTTTCTCTGTATTCAGCATAGGCCTCTGATGCTGAGCCTAGAACAGCCATGTCTAAATCTAACAGGTAGTGAGCATCTTCACTGCCGAAGGCACCATCAACCTGTCAATCAAAATAATTCCCCCGCTCATTTCCGTAATAATAAATAATTCATACCATATTATTACAAACCTTGTGCTCCTCTGTACTGTGAGTAGCTGCTGCTTTCAGTAATGCGCAAGTTTCATTACGTAATTCATCATCCTGAACGATAAAAATTATTATTCATTTTTGCTTTCCACAGAAAAATGTGGGAATGAGCAATATTATTATATATTATAAGATTGTAGTTGGGTAGTAAATAATTATCATCACCTCTGGTATTTCTGCTTCACCAGCAAAGGCAACAAAATGATCTATGTTCTGATTTTCTCCATCCAGAGCCTTGGGATCGTATTCAAAACTGGAATAAGTATAAGTATTATTGAATTAACTTTAAGTCATTATGTTGGTACGAATTGAATAATTGAACTGGAATTTCTGCAGGTGTTTTTACAACTGAATGAAGTAGAAAAATAATGAAGCCACGCACTTTTGGAAAAACAATGCAAGGAGGAGTGCCCTGGGATTTTTCAGCAGACACTTGACATCATTGTAATGACCCAATTTCTCTCTCAGTGAATCCAAATTATGGTACGTCCTCTTCTCCTCTGAGTAAACTTCCTGCAGCCTTGTGAACCATGAATCACAAGCCTCAGTGTTAAATCCATCTGTCGCCTCCTTCCAGCTGTCTTCCAGAGACACCATTATCTAGCCTGCATAAATAACGCCAAATATCTCAACTTCCGAAGGAGATCGCTAAATTTTCGTCATAACCTTTTTTGCAGAGCGAATTCAGAACTACAAAAAAAGTCTTTACAAACATTTTGCCATCTCTCTTCCTTTCGAGAATATTCTCAAAAAACGCGTATACGAGCTGACTTCAACTCCTTTTACCACTAAATTTGACTTTTTAATTAGTTTTCAAGGTATTAAAAAAATATATAATACTTTTACGAAGTAGATTCATGATGCACGAGTGCATTATTTAAAATAAAAGTTTAAAGTTCATCAGAATTAATTTTTTCCTCACTTATGCCACGACTGACACTCACCGGAAATTATTCGTTAAGACAGACGAATAAATATATTCGAAATCCTTGATGAATCACGCCACATAAGGAACGTCAGTCAACAGCCCATGTAGTTTCACTCACGAATCAAATTTCTGAGTTGATCCACGGAATAAAGTATAAAGGGTATAGAATCCCCAATTATTGATCGTCAGGGCAGCCGCATTCGTGTCCTTTCAAGTGCAATATGACGTGACATAACAGTTCATCGAGTACATTTTATTTTTTTTATTTTTCACCACTCATCGATAAATCCTCGTCCCATCGAATGAATTATTCAATAATAAAAAAAAACTTGGAAATTCGATTAATTATTGAGAATTTTAGAAATTTTATTCGGTGATTTTTTTTCTGCATTCTGGCATGCGCAGAATTGAAATTGTTTCAAGTAATCTAGGGTAAATTAACAGAATATTAATGAAAATACGATAGTAATTTTCATTGCATTTTATCCATTATTTATTATTTGTATTTTGTTATTTATTTATCCTTTTTCACTCTTCATTTCGTATTGTTATTATTATCCAACGAATTTAATTCAATTCAATTTTCATTGATTTAATTCATAATTATTTTATTATTTCAATTATCCGAGAACATTTCAACAGTTGAAATACTATAATAAACAATAGGATTGAAATAAATAATTGTCAATCAACAATGATAATCAATGATAAGAATAAATGAGTGAGATGGTTTCAACTGAATGAATTCTTTCGTTCTGAATGTCCGATTTTTATTTCGAATGTGAAATAAAATGGAGAGGATCATTATCAATTAATTTCCATATCGACACATAAATTCTCTAGGATTTTTCGAAAAAAATCTAACAAGTGTGACGTTCCCGCCACTCCCCTCTCTCACTGCGCATGTCTATATTTTTCTACACAGCTGATTCTCTATTTACTAAATTACTATCCAAACAAAAGCCCAAGTGCAATCGCACATGCGGTATCTCGAGTACTTAACACCTTCGTTAATTATGATAATTCACATCACCAGGTTATTAAGCTGAAAGGAAGAAAATGGAAACGACTCGTGAGTTGAAGATATTCATTCTTACATTTTCTGATTGTATAATTGTAGTCCTTGTCATTAATGTTTCTCAGCTTCATTATCCCATCCATTATTATTTTTCGTTAATTAAAATTGTAATGATTAACATGTGAACTGTTATTTTATTCTCTGATTCCAGTTTTTGGAAACCGCTGGAAGTGCCTGGTGACGACGTACATCTTCTGCTCGACCCTCTTCACGATTTCCCTCCTGTTATCCGCCTTTTTTCCCCTGACTCACCCGAGTAACTCGACAGCATCTCCATCAGACATTCCCACCGTGATAAATGGAATAAAATTGAATACAGAGACCATCTACAAACCCTCAGCCCAGAAGATAGTCTTCATGGTGATCGACGCCCTCCGTTGGGACTTTGTGACGAATTCTGATACGAATTCAATGCCCTGGACAACTGCCTCGATCTCCAACAACTCGGCATGTCTCATCCAGGCACGAGCACAAGCTCCGACAGTTACAATGCCCAGGATAAAATCCATGATGACAGGCGCTGTCTCCAGCTTCATTGACGTCATCCTGAATTTCGGTGCAACTTCAGTTACCACTGATTCCGTCCTACATCAAGCAAAAAATCATGGACACAAGATGATATTCTACGGTGATGACACCTGGATTAAATTATTCCCCACGATATTCGATCGTCACGAGGGGACGACTTCCTTTTTCGTTTCTGATTTCACTGAAGTTGATGCCAACGTGACACGTCACATTGATGAAGAACTGGAGATAAACGACGACTGGTCAATAATGATTCTTCATTACTTGGGGCTGGACCACATCGGTCACACGTTCGGCCCTCGAAGTCCACTGGTGCCTTTAAAACTCAAGGAAATGGACGAAGTCATCGGTAAAATATTAAAGAGGATCGATAGATGGAATAACGATGGGATACCCTCCATCCTGATAGTCTGTGGAGATCATGGGATGAAGAACTCCGGAGGACACGGTGGTGCCACCCCAGAGGAGACCCTCGTCCCTCTCCTGGTGTTCGGTGACAGCTGTCCTGGGGACGTAAGCCAGATCGAACAAGTCGACATTGCGACAACTCTTTCGATAATCCTGGGGATTCCCATTCCCCAATCCAATCTGGGAAGCATCTCCATGGATATAATCGGGGATCTGCCTGATGCCCATCAGCTGTTTCTCCTCCACTACAATGCAAAGCACATGTTTCAGCACTTCCGCAAGCTCTCGGAGTTCGAATCATCCGAGATTTACGATAATTACTACAAAACAATAAAGTTGCACACAGAATGGCTGATTGGGAAGAACAGACACAAGCCAGAGAGTCAGCTGGAGTTCATAATAAAATTGTACGACAAAGTGCTCAAGGGAATGAAGGAGATCCTCATCAAGAGTGCAGTGAAGTACGACAGGACTATTATGACGATAACAATTGTCATGATCCTCCAGGCTTTCTTCATCATCTCGAAGAAAAGCTGGAAGCTAGCCCTCTCAATCAAGTGGTTCTTCTACTGGTGGACAATTGGCGTCAGCCTCTGGCTGTCCCTCAACCACTTCTTGTACAACGAGAACAATGAAGTTTACTTCGAACTCAGGGACTTCTGGATCATGACGATTGTCTTCGTCTTCTTCACTATCAACTGCTGCCTCTGCAGACCGATTCACGATATCATTCCCTCAAGCTTATCCCACTGTCTTGAGGATTCTAAAATTATCTTCCCAGCTGCGATGGTTCTTCATGCTGTCAGTCTATCCAGCAGCAGTTTCGTGGAGGAGGAGCACCAGACCTGGTACTTCTTCTGGGTAACTCTCCTCACTTGTCTTTTGTCCCTGGAAATCGGCAGGACTTATCAGAATTATCGCGATAGACTCAGCAGCGATAATATCATCAGGGTCTTTAAGGTATTAATTTTGATGACTCAGCACAGGATCCTCAGGAAATTAAACAGCACTGGAAATAAATACGCACACCTGCCGGATATTGGGGGCTGGATGAAGGACGAGGAATCTCATTTAGCCATGAGTTTTGCTGTTGGAGTTTCCTTAGGGTTATTAGTCCTCATTGGATTCATCAGCGAAGAGAAAAGATTCAGGAGAGTCACCCTAGGGTTTCATGTTATTCTAGCAGTCTGTGTGTACTCCAGACACGCAGCGGATAATTCAGTTATTAATTTCACATCGATTCATCGAGATTCAAAGGGAATTTATGAAGTAAGAGCCTTTTGGATGGTCTCAGGGATTTTTTTGCTTCACTGCATACGAAGTGGAATTTGGAGTTATCGAAATGAGAGGCCAAAATTCCTGCAGAGGATTGTCTTTAGTGTCATTCAGGTGTGGGTCCTGGTGTCGACTCTTCTTCATCGGGCTCATGATGTTATTCTGGTTCCCATGGAATTGATTACCATTTTTGTGATTTATGAGCTGATGGAGAGCAGAGATAATGGGATTTTGGTTTATGTCAGCTATTGGGTGGGGAATGTCTTTTATTTTTATCAGGGAAATTCTAATAGTCTTGCTACTGTTGATGTTGCTGCTGGATATGTGGGACTTCAGGCCTATTGGCCTCTTATTGCGAAGATTTATCTTTGTGTTAATACGTATTCTGCTACGATATTGGCGTATTTGATGATTCTGTATAAAAATACTCGTGACAGGCAGGGATTTGATATTTTTTCGATAAATAGGGTGTACTCCATTATGAGAATTTTTCCATTCGCTGTTTACACTATTATTGTTATGATCCATAGGTATCACTTGTTCATTTGGACGATTTTTTCGCCAAAACTGTTGTATGAAGCTACGTACACTGCAGTGTTGTTTTTTGTGATGTTTGTAATGCAATTACCTTTTTTACTGACGGAATAAAAATTATTGACATTTTCGACGGAATCTTGGATTATTATTCTGGTTTTTATTAATTTGAAAAAAAAATTTTAATACATGGATTTCAGGAGCATTTGGTGGGTGATAAATGCCTGAGTAATTCATGATATAATTGAAAATGGAGGAATTGCTCATTTTTTTTTGAGCGAATATTGGGAAAAAAAAATTGTTTCCGCCCGGGTTCGAACCGAGGACCTTGTGCGCGTGAAGCACACGTGATGCCGCTACACCACGGAAACTATAAGTTATGAAATCTCCATTTCTTCGGGTGTTTCATACGATAATAAATTTTGAAAAATATTCTGAGTTTCAGTCATCAGTTTAATTTTTTTTTTAATTTCTTATTCGAAATGGATAAAATTTTTAATCTTCCATAATATGTATAATTATTGACATAATTATTTTTCTGCGAAGTCAATCAATTTATAAGATCGAAGAAATAATTTGAAGTCACTAATATTTTATAGTAATTTATTATTGATTTGAGTAGATAATAGGGGACGAATTAAATAATCGAAAAGAAATTGTCGTTTCAGTGGGTCAAGACCTAGACACATTTGGAGACGATTTTATTCAACACAATACATTTTATGAAGAATTTTATAATAGTTTCGTGGGGTTTGACGGCGTTGGCAGAAGATGCAACAATTCTACTGGGATTTAGATTTTCTCGTAAACCAATTAATTTTGCGGTGCTCATTAATTGCATTTTATAAGAAAGTGGAATGAATTTAATGATTGCTTTGTTTTGGGATTCAAGCGTTCCAGTAACAATGATATATTAGTATAAAGTTGATGGATAGATATCAACACCTGTTGAATTATCCTTCCAGTTAGATAATTGTCGATACGATTGATAATTGAGGTACATGTGTCATTGGCAGTATTACATTGACCATTTATTAGAATTGTAGATTTAATTTATTAAATTTATCCAGTTGGACAGAATAATCTCGATCTCAATCAGTTCAAGATTTTAAATTTGTAATCTTCTCTTACAATCGAGTTCTCATAAAATTCTAAATATAAAATATCAATGAAGTAATCGTCAATTTTCAAAAAATCAATCAAAACTGTTGCATCCCTCCGTTTTAAATCACTATTTTTCGCCCCTTCAATTCATGTTAACTGTGATTCATTTAAAGATCTTCAAATATTAATTAATATTGAGCATTTTATTAAAAAAACATTAAATATTCATTGCAAAAATCAGGATTGCACGAACTCTGAAGTAAATGGTATTCCCTTGAAAAATAAATAGTCGACTCCTTTTAAACATAATAAAATACAATTCATTGAAAAATAGATGTACAAGCGCAGCTTCTAGAAAAAAAAGTTATTCAATGTGACTAACAAACTCGTAAAAAAATTCTCTACGATCCTGCGATGAAAATGTTATATTTTCCACTCATCGCGCGGTCTAACATAAATTTCTGAAAACTCTCAGAAAATACAATTGCGACCAGTCGTTTCATCGCGATGCAATATCTTCATTGAAATGTTTTAAAATTCGTTAGACACTCATTTTCATATCAGAAAAGTGAATTCGATGTTATTTAAGTACTACAAGTGTCGAGGCTCATTGGCACTGGAAATTTCTCCATTTAAAATGTTAAAACATGTACAAAAATATTTATTTCGATTTATTATTTATTTTCAAGTGGTGTTTGCACTTGACTTCTCCATTTTTAGAGCTCTCGGAGATGTTTTTGGGGTGAAAAATTAACGTAAATGCTCGATTCGTGATGCCATCGGTATTTTACAGATAATACGGTATTTTGTATTATATATTCGAGCAGAATGACATCGAATTAAAAAAATAAAAATCCAAAAATATATTTTGTCGAACTCCTCTGTTTTCGTTCAATTAATTGTCAGTAATTCAAAAATTTTAACGATGAATTCTCAAATTTCAATAACAAAAGTCTTTGAAATTTGAGTGAAACTTAAATATATGATGGAAAAATCCATAAATCGTATCGTAATTTCTGTAGATAAAAATCAAATTGAATTCCTACTGTGGACTTTTAATGGCATCAATAAACATTTTGTGAAGAATGAATTTTTTTTGTGCGTCAATCAATGAGAACTTCAATTATTCGTTTCACGTTAAAATTATTCAGCTCCATTGGAGTGGATTAATTTTGAATTTGAAACCAGTGAATCGATTTAGAATGGAGAATTCATACCCAATTTTGTTCCAAATTCTAATCTAGCTCTTTTTTGATACCTCACGTTGGCTCTGAAAGATAATTCAAGCATCAGTTATGCATTACGAGAACAAGCACAACGAAATTAATTTCCATAATTACTCACTTGATCTCTTGCCACTTGACTAGTTCATTAATGGCACAAACGAGGGGGAGGGATATGAAGAAAAATAATGGCAAGTGAATGGGAAAATTGTCGACTTTCCGTTGCTCTTCCTTCAATATATTGTACAATAAATTAGCAGAAAATATTGCCTGCAACGCAAGACTGGAAAATAAAACAAAATATTAATTACTGTATCTTAAGTATCCCCTTAATTTCATCACTACTGCTTTCAAACTCACACAATAAATGCATTTAAACACCAAGGCCAATTATTAAAGGGCCATCTCCTCCACATTGAATACTCCCTATGCACAAAGCTCACAGATATCATCACTGGAATAATACAAAATCAAAGAATTAATCTCTGTTGAGAAATAATTAAAATCAAATTAAACGCCGCATTTAAGACATCAAGTAGTAGTTGAATTACTTTTCAGCAATTAATATCCTTTAAATTTACTTTAATTTCCCTCAAAATTGTTTTTTGTAGAAAATTATTTTTATAATTACTGAAAAATTCACAAATGTTTTCTGAGTGTACTTTTCTCGTTTTATCTTTGACGAAATTGATTGCTCACCAAAATGCAGAACAAGCAGCGTCAAAGTAACATGCTGTACCAATACAATAATATTTGGCTCATCATTCCATCCACCCCAGAAAGCCTCACCAGATATATTAGGATAAATGTAGAAGCACTGAGACTCTCCTCTCACATAATAAGGGCAGAGGATCATGTACATGAGTAATTGGCACACGATCATGCTTACAATTGTTGGCAAAAATTTACAGCCATAACACCAGAGAACGAACAGTGCAACCTAAAATGAAAAATCCAAATTAAAAAAATAAATCCGTAATGAATTGGTAAACCATAATAATTGCCCCTCCATCGATGAATTATCGATGAATATCTCAGAAATGAAAGGAGATAGCGAAATTTTTGTATAAATCTTTAATTTAGTCCACGTATTGGCCTACAAAAAAGAATTTCACCAGAATATCTGTATCTCTCTTCCTTGACGAGATATTCAGCGATAATTGGCATCAGGAATTATTTCAATTACCTCCCCAGTGACTGCACACTGATTTTTCCCTGTGGCTCTTTGCATTATCGTGGGATCGGTTGGTGTTGCAATCATCGATATCGACAGCAGGGGAATAATTAAACAGATCAGCCAAAGGGTTTGGCCAACGGAGAGCAATGGGGGCAACATAAAAAATCCAGATAATGCTTGAACTAAAGATAGTGTGACAACACAACACAGCCAGAATTGAACACAGTTCCATAGGCACTTCATATAATCTCGGGCCTGTAAACAAACGAGAAAAAAAAAATTCGAATGGCACGAATCGAAATTTAATTTATCAAATTATATTACACCAAAAATTGTTATTGAACGAGAGAAACAATTAATGGTGAACCAGAAGAGCAGATAATATTCCATTTTCATATTCCATCGATTGTTATCAATTTGGTTTTAATGAATGTTTATAAATATTTGAATGATAAATATTTTTATGGGCCTTGGAGGATACGTACCTCCATAACTAGATGAAACATAGCTATTGGATCTTCTCTTTTTACACTTAGGGAACAGGCAATGCAGTTTAATGCTCGACTCAACTCGATGGGTGATGGGCCCTGCTCCTCCTTAGTGCTCGTCATCACAGGTATTTTTTGGCAGACTTGAGGATAGAGAGGTTCCACTCCAACGCTGAAAAAACGAATGAAAAAAAAGGTGAATAAATATGAGGATTTAATGTTGAAATCATTAAAGTGCATTATTCAGGGAATAATGCCAGTAGAAATGAGAAATTGACTATTTTTTTCGCTGATAGTTACAGAATTTTACGAAAATTCAAAAACTTTCTTCGAAGTATTGATTATATTGATTTTTGATAAAAACACGAGAATTGGCAGTACGCTACAGAATTGGTAGGCGGAAAAAATATCCCCGGAAAAAAAAGCCCACGCACCCAAAACGTGTTAAAACCCACCCAATTTGATAGACCATAGGAAAATTAGAGCCCCTGAAAAAATAGACAACGAAAAAAATAATTAAATTAAAAAATAATTAAATTGAGCGAGTTTTAACACGTTTTGAATGTGTGGGATATTTTTTCCCTGGGATATTTTTTCCGGGATTCTACAGAATTACCATTCATTAGCGTGATTTTTTTTATTTATTTTGCGATTGAAGTTACCTACAATTCATAACTTATTATGAACTCAACCAAAAAGACGTCAATTTTCGTTTGAACGTGAATAACAAAAACCATAATGGAGATCGTGTGTTTGCCAAGAAAATCATTAACTTTGCGCGAAAATTTGGGAAAATATCGTGATTTAGTATATGTTCAGCCACCGAGGGGAGTGGTAAAGCCCAAAAAGTTGTGCAAACCCGTCTTAGCAAAAATGGATTCAGAGACGACATATGACACATCCTACCCTAGTCCAGGATTCCTGCCGAGTCGATCCCTCAAACTCCGAGAAGTAAAAAGATTCGGAAGTTTCGATTTCGATACGACAACCCAGGCAGCCTACACGTGGCCCCAAAAATCCCGATCAGAGATTATCCACCCGAGAGGACGACTAGGATTCGCGAAAAATTCCATGGCATCTACAACGACTCAAAAAGACTCCTACACTCATCCCGGAGAAGTAAAAAGGACTCACAGTTTAAAAAAATTTGGAAAGTGTCCAGTTACGGTGCCGATGGAATCAGCAACAACTTATTGTAATCATTTCGTCCTCTATGATATGGCAGAGGCTAGTAGAAGAAAACCGTTTGGGAGACGACGGAAATGTGCAATCAATTTCAAACCCGAGTACATAACAAATTATCAGGAGAATTTCATGAATATTGACAGTCAGTCTTCAAGAACTATTATTCATAAGAAAAAAATTAATAAGTGCCCTGTCTTGGCGAAACTCGAGTCTTCAACTACTTATAGTACGAGTTATAAACCACCAGGGCAGTTTGTCAAACGAAAAAAATTACGAATCGATTAATTGTAATTGTATTAAACGTGTGATTTCTACTCATGTGTTCTCCATGTTTTTGAATTTTCGTAAAGTCAATGTAAATATTGGATTACTGAATTATTTTTAATCATAAATTTTTTTTCACTCCAATAAGGTAATAAATTTCATTACCCAGCATCTGCCTGCATAAATATAGACATATTCTCAGCATTGGCTGAAGATCCTATGACACAAACGACTTCTCCATAATCCTGCATTATATGGAGCATCTCTCGAGTGACCGCAGTATTGCAATCGGTGAATAGAGATACTAAGAGAGGTACATTGTCAATTAATTCTAAATGAGGACGAATTTTGTCGATTCCCCGAGGCAATTTCGCCTGAAATATACAAAAAGCGAGGGTTAATTAAATTGCATCAATTATTTTGTTTATAAAATTGAAAGCCTAGTCTGATTTTTCTTTGCGATATTCATACCCTATTTGATAGATCGAAATTAACTGGAGCACTTTGCTCTGTACTGTCAGTCAAACAGCTGAGTGATCTCCATGCTTCTTGGCCAGAGCCCAAGTCCACACTCTGGACTAGAACACTATCTTCGCTCCTAACGGTATCGTGTTCCCTGAAATGAACAATTGTTCCCATTTAATTGAGAGTAAATGAACGAGAAAAGAAGATGAAAAGGAATAGATACCATGGATGAGGCACTCACAGTGAAGACAGAAAGAAGAAAATATTCGAATCAAATAATCAGACAGCAAGTCGAAATAGATCTTCAATCGATGATCTAGAATTTTTTTTGAACATCAAATTATGTTTGTTGATCTTTGCAACAATTTATTCCAGAATATTTCGGGATTGTTTATGATTTGAAGAATTCCATTTCAACCAATCCTGTTTTATTATTTGATGAACATAAAATTGAGATGGACAATTAAGAAAAAATATAATTACTGAAGTAGTGGTGATCCAGCATTTCCATTATCTGTCGAATGATTTAAGCTGTCATGCAGAATAAAACAATGAGTTCAACTATGGAAAAAATTACATAAATAATAACAATTCACTTGGAAAGAAATTCAGAGGTTCTGTAGGAATAAAAGGTACAGTTGAGATCAAACATTCACAAACAGGCAGAATTGGAAAACAAAAAATTGACAGTTAGATGATCCATCGAGATATCGATATCGATTTTCGTTTGAAATTTTATCATTAATATTCAATAATTAATCAATAAACTTTACAATTTTAAATTGAATACCGTTATCTCAGTGATAAATTTTGGAGGAAACGAAATTAAAATTTCCAATTACCTATGACTCATAGCACTTTTGGCCTGCGAGGGTTCTGGATTATGCCATTCAGTCGCATCATCATCGAACTTGACCGTTGAAAAATCGGTATTTATCGCACTAGGAGCTGACATACTCATCGCCTTGCTGGTATCCAGATTCGAGCTAAAAATACAAAACCAATTAATCAATGGAATTGCGCAAAAAAACCAATGATCTAAGCATGTGGGGGGCAGAACGCAGTAATAACATTGCATCGAAATCAAAATAATCCAAGAGAAATAAATCAACCGTAACATCATCAAATTTCAACATGAAACGTACAATCTGGTCCATTAAAGAGAGTTAGTGTTTAATCAGTCATCTGTGTTAATTTACTCACGTCAGTTTGTTTTTTCATTTACGATTCGTCTTGTTTACTTGTTTCATAGAAAAATAAAAGGAAATAAAACGATGAATACCTAGAGAAATCTTCAATATCAGATCGACATGAATTTACAATTCATGTATTTAATCTAATGAATTATTTACTTCAATTGATTGTTAGGATTTAATTGGAGATTGAATGGTTTTAGTGGTAATCATATTGCTTTGTTTAATTAATTTCTCTAGTTATTCTCGATATGTAATGATATAATGGGAGTGAGGGATTATATTGTGAACATACCGCGGATTAACGCGATTAAGCAATTGGCTGGCCTCGTCCATGCAGGAATGATTATGCTGATGTGATTGAGTCGACGGTGTAGGTGAGGACATGGCAGCAGCCTGGCTCACCCACCAGTCCACTGGACTCTCTGACCTATTACCCATTTTGTTAGTCAAAGGACATGGTTCAAACATCATCACTCCACAGGGTACACAATCACAAATGAACGGTGCGCATTATTTTTTTTTCTGTTTAATGATGTCTTTGAGGAGACAGACACATGTGTTAGTGGTTCGGTGTTCACTGTATGAATTTTAATCGGCTGAAGGAAGATGTAGGTTTTTAAAAATTTCAATCAGAACGTGTCAGCATTTGAATTTAAATATAGTATATATGAACTATTTAGTATGAAATTAATTGATTTCGTATTAAAAAATTATGAAGTAATTTGTAAACTATTGAATGATGAAGAATCAAATGAAGAAACGAGGGGAATTAAATTTTCTCCCTTCATCCGATGAAAAATAGGCGAAAATTATCAACAAGAAGAGAATATAGACAGATATATACAGTAAGGGTATATGAGGGTATCTCTCCATCCATTGCTGTCTCCTGTAATTGACATGCATACATTATTTCAATATAAATACTGTTAGAAACCATTTGAAATATAAAAAAAACCATGGAATGATTAACATCCAATATGGAACACCGAAATGCAACATAAAGCACGATAAAACACTGAGATTTGAACCCCCGAACCGTTAACGTCGATAACCGATAGATAATGCTAATAAGCATAAGCGATTTTATGAAAGTATGAATAAATTATTAAGAAAATTATGATTAATGTGAAAGTTAATACCTAGCCCTCTCGCTGAGTAACGAAATGTGACAGTTCCATCCGCTCTCAAGACCCATCTTCTCAGAGAATACACGTGAACGCAATTCATTCTCCTTGCTGAAGTGAACGAATCTTATGCACGCTCTTTCTAATTGTTCAATCAGTTGTACCTATCAGTGATTAATGGAGTCCATTGTTGGAAATGATGAATTTTTGTTCAATGCTTTCTTTGGGGGGTTTTAATCACAATTCAATGAAAATTGAGGGTCTCTGGGAGCACTCACCATGTCTGCTTGGGCTTGATACTGCATTGTCACCATTCCTATGAATATCTGGTTGCACTGCAGCTCGAAACAACTCTCCACGTCGTTCACCTCCTCGTCCTTATTTTCGTTGCACAATAGGGAATCTGAAAGAGAACATTCAATGCAGATTCATTTATTCGTTATTTGTTGTCATTTCTTTTGTCAATAGTTCTTGATTGTAGGAAAAAAGTTTACCTGTCGAATGAAATTGTCCCAAGAGTCCTTTAACCCTCGGGTCCAGAACATTTCGAAAATCCCAGGGCAATGGGGTGGGACTCCGATGAGGAGCGTAAAGGTGTTTACTATCCGAAGGCAATTCCAGATAAATATTTGACAGCTTGGAATTCACACCTCGGATCAAAGGTCTGTAAGCGAATGCTGTGCAGTAAGAAGTTAAGCTCGTTCTCTGATAGAAATCTAGAACCTTCTTTCGATCTGTTGGGGACAGGGGACACAGATCGTGTCCGTCCCAGAACTCTATGCAAGAGTCAAGGATTATATCAGCTGTACCCTGTGTCAATAATTGAAGGCCTCCACCACCTTTTTCCTTAACTACTACTGCTACCATGTGGGGAAATGGAAATTTCAGTTTCGTTGCTATACTCAGGGAACGGGCGAATTTTATATCTCTTCGGACCATTTCTGGTTGCTGAAAATAATTGGATAAAAATTAATGGATTAATGGATAAATTAGTTTTTGGTTCTTTTAAAGTTGCTCAGATCGAGTTTTCAATCAATTTGCACCAGCAAAAAGGAAATAAATTATAAAACTTTTTTTATAAGGAACTTGATAATTAATGTAATTGAAAAAATAGGATTTACCACGTGTCTGAATGTTGATAATTGCTGTTCCAATTGAAAAATTTCTTGTGCTTGATCCTGAAATCCGATTTGCTTGGCGAGTTCACACAAGCATCTACCAGGAAAAATAAAACAATAGCAGTTAATAATCTTCAATCAACAATATATATATATTGGAAAAGAAAAGATGGATAATAAAGTCGTGAGAAACAGATATCCAGACAGAAGAGAAACCAAAAAAGAAAATATAGAAATAGCAGATAAGATGCAGAATCCAATGAGCAGGGGAGAGGATCAAAGGCGAATTTAGGAAACAACAGTTACTGAAAATAATTTTTATGCAGTTGTGAACTGACCCCATGTTTCCAAGGTTCCCCGACTCCTCGATTAAATACACCTGTCTTGGAAATTGCATTGGATCTTTCTCTGGTAATTTACCTTTGTCTTCATTGTTGTGGCTGAGGGGATTATTTCACACGAAAATCAAATGTGTTATGATAACAGCACAAGTGCAAGCTGAGCAAATAATAAATAAAAAATTATCTCCAAGCAAATGGAATTGACAAAATTCAAAGACATCTAATCCTCAAATTAAGTGAATTATTAAAATTAATTAATTGAAGAAGAAAGTTATTTGAACGAAATTCGGCAGACGTGAAAAGAATATTATTTATAATTATGGTAATGATAATGCGAGCTGATGAGGATTAGTTCGTGGCTGATTTCCATATTCCATTTTCTTGTCAGAGTGTTGAAAAAAAATAAAGATGAGAAGCATGTAGCTAATTAGGATTTGCATTGAATACGAATATTTGTATTTAATTGTAAAGTGGAATTTCTACCGCCTGTTGGTCACTGGGACCAGATTCTCGTTGTAGAGAGCTTCACACGTTACGTGACAGCAAAACTGAGAGTAATGCTCCTGGGTTTCCATATTGCACGTGTTGAGGAGAATTGCGAGACCCAGGGGTTTCAGGGAGTTCAGGTGCTGCTTCCATGCTTGATCATCGAATTGCAGGCGAAAGGGAAGAGCATGATCGTGGGTCAAATCCAGCACCTCAGCAACTGAGTGAGATATGTCTTGGAAAAACAACGAGCCGAAATTCATAAAAAACTCATTAAAAATTGCATTCTATTTTCGTTTGTTTCGAGGAAAGATTGACCTGGGAATTTCCATAATTTTCTACAAATTCCGTCGACTAAACTAATTTGTTTCGGTTGATTTTCGTAGACAATTAGTATGAAGAAAAATACATTGCACTTACCATGATGAGCATACGTCATTTTGTTGGACTCATTCTTACTGGAATCGGTGGTCTTGGGAGGATCCGAGTGTTTATCCAGACTGACAGTACTAGAATCCCTGGATAAAGTGCTGGCATTTCGAAGGAAAAATACTTTTTCAGCGGTGGGATTTGACCACGAGAGAATTCCCTTCTTGTCAACGCAGGAGAGTGCCTTAAATTAAATTAAAATATCCCAATTAAATCGTTAATATCCCCCGTGCAATTATAATTAAAACTCAGTGAAACCAAATTTCAATATTCTCACCGTAACGGACCCCAAGACATGAAGAATACTGGCAGACCTAGACATCATGTACTCCCTACCAAAGAGTATTCCAAAAAAATTCTCCCTGAGTTCACTCCAATTATAGACAACTTCTGGACTATTCGGGCCGGAGATATCGGCGTCCTCGAAGGGATCAACGAATGGTACCTTCTTGGAAGATTGATAGAGTTCAAAAAGTGCCTTGAACCTTGCCATTCCAAAGCAGTTGAGAACAATCCACAAAGTTGGAAAGATTATTGGCAAGAGTGGAAGTGTGACTGCAATGGGCTGAAGCATGAATAGCTCAGTCCAGTGGCCACTTCCAAAGTTCTCGTGGAAGTAGAGATAACGGAGTAGATTCACCAGTTGTACGATGATGAGGATAATGGGATACGCCAGTTGCTCGATGCAGCATATCATGACGAGATGACGCTCACGATTGTGATAAGTCACTGATCGATCCAGAGCTTGATCCAGTGCCATCCGAAGATTTGATAGGTACGGGGTCTCTTGGAGTTTGTAGATTTTATTCCTGAGGGGAGTGCGAGCCTGAGGCGATGAGAATATTTCATGGGCACCGTGAACTGGAGGGCTGTACACTTCTTTTGCGTGAAGTACAGGCGCATCTGGATCCTGAGGATTAGAATAACAGCAGCTCGGGTGCATCAAAAGATGATTATCTATTCGAATCAAGCAATAAGAGGAACTCATTGCCATCGAGACATGCAAACAATAATCTGCACTCCCTCATAAGCACGCAACGATCTCCAAATACAATGGAAATTCATCGTAAACCATGGAATTACTTACGTCATAGGGCACACAATAACCAGGAACCTGTTGGCCAGGCCTGATGACAATTATGTCATCGGTAACCAATAAAGCCCAGGGCAAATTGACAATCGAACCATCTCTATACGTCCACTGGAGTGTTACGCATGGAGAGAGAGGACTGCACAGATGAGGGTAATTATCTGGGCTCCACCTGCAAATATCCCGAGCAGCTTCCAATTTTTTCAATAGAATCTCCACACGATGTGGTATTTCATTGTGCCTCAGGATATTATCAGACAAAACCAGCGCGAAGTTCAAGATCACGAGGCAACAGACGATCAGACCCTCGTATGGCAGTGAAGAATACCTGGAAATTATCCATATTTAATCCAGAATGGGCTGTGAAGAAACAATTTGGAATTATTGGTGATTTTTTGAGATCTCACCTTGCGTCGTTCACGCTGAAGCACGATGAAACGATTAGACTTATTGCGTTGATAATCAGGGCAATTGCTGATGTCCAGCAGAGAGTTGTGTATTGACTTCTGTGATGCAACGTATCCTTTAGCCATCCCCTGTATTTTCTGTTATAAGAGAATAAAAATAGTCATTGAGATGTCAACACGATTTAAGGCTCGGGTGGATCATCTAGAAAAGATCATTTACTCCGAAATTCGGATTCATAATTACTTTGACAATTAATCGTTTTTTTCAATAATTGTTAGCTAGCGTTCTAGCAGTTGTCAACAACTAGGCCGCTAGCTAACAATTATCGGAAAAAACGATTAATTGACGGAGTAATTAGAAGTCCCAATTTTGAAGTAAATTATCTTTTCCAGACAGTCCATCCGGGCTTTAATTGAGGAAAATTGGAATTATTCATCCGAGTCGGATATCTTTGTTGATTCGCATCGATTAAAATGGCTATCAATTCGATGATTATCATTATTGATTGATTTATTTGACGATGAAATTGGAAAGAAAGTGTTCCTTAAAATAAACTTGAATTAATGAGTGAATGAATGAATTATTTTATTGTTTAGAAGATAAATGGGAAAAGAATGTCTAATTAGAGTAATTACCCTTCGACACTTGGCAAGTGAATTTTCTCAGTTGGCCAGAGCTATTTTCTGGAATTTATTCATTAATTTGATGATAACGACTGGCTGGGGCAGTTGATATTCTGGGATTGCACATAAATGTATTGAAATAGGAGAGATATGGTCTTTATTGAGGCCCGAAGAGAAAACCAACATCAATAAAATGGACTGGATGAGAGCCAACAGGTTTTCAAGTCTAGAAAATTATTCTGTTGATACACATGTGTTGCCTTTGGTGAGAGAATTATCTCGTGCGAACAATTTAGTTTTGTTTTCACAACGAATGTCTCCTATTACGCTGTAATTAGTTACTCAACGGATTCGTTAAGCCTGCTGGATTATTAGCTTGTGGTTCGTCGAGGTTTTCCTTAATTTTTCAACAGTTTAATTCGATGAATTGTCGGATTTTGTTAAATAATTGTCAATTGCCAATTATTTCCTATTTAATTGAGGACGAATTAAGATTCTGTTTATACTGAATGAATATTTTTTTTAAGAAATCAAATTATTTTTCTGAAACAATAAATAAATAAAAGGAATAAATGGTTTCAATTGATCTGGAATATGTAAATAGATCGTAAATCTATGAAAACTCAGGTGGAAATAGAATATCAGAGACTGAATTACTCTGTCATTCTTTATTTTTTTATCTATGGCTCTAGGCCTTCTTCAGTTATCACTCTGTCATTATTTAGAGACTGGCGAAGAGGTAAAACCAATAGAATTTCGTAGCATTAAGGAACATGAGTGGAATTAATTCTCATAAATTTATTTAATGAATTCTTTTGGTCTTTCCAATGACACGGGGCTCTAATCTAATCTCATCATCAAATAAATTCGTGAATTCTTGCGTCCTTCATGTTATACATAATGAAAAAAAATGTGAGTTGAATATTTTTATCAGGAAATGAGTCCATGCAAATAATGTCCTACAGCTTCACCTTGAGCTAGCCTAGATTCGCCCTAGAGAATATCGAAATTACGCAATCAATTTCCCCTTGCGTTGTATAATTTGCTAGTTGATAACAATAATTCAATTGTTCTCCATGAATTATCCCCAGATTCATTCATTTTCGTAAGATCTCTTCACTGCAGTGAGAAAAATTCAATCAAATAATTTTTTTTTCCACAAGCAATTCAATATAAATAATTGCACAAGTATCGGAGTATCAATAATTATCGGAGCGCCCAGTGTCGACTGAATAACTTGTCGCCAGAATATTTCGTGTCCAATTAAATCTCGAGTGAGGACTTGCAAACCCCAGGGTTCGATCATTCCAGCCTTGAGAAGCAATTGCTAAATCAGAGTTTCATCTCGTCTCAGAGAACACCAAGAAATACCACGAATGATGCAATTCATCTCGTGTTTCTCTCCTCTCCCTCGCAAACCCAAGAAGTATAACATTATTGGATCTCAAAGGACACTCTTGAATTCTTCCATTTTCCTCTTCAAAACAAGGAAATTATCGTGTTAAATTTCCACTGTAATTTCAGGAACTCTTGACATTGAAAAATAAAATATTCCCCTGTTTTCGTGTTCAAAAGATCTAAATATGAAATACGTGATTGTTCAAGTCAAAGTTGAGAGTAGTTTAGCTTTGGAAAAAGTTCTAGGAGTGGTTTCTAAAAAGGATAAATAATAATTTTAAAAAACGTACTTATTCCTCTTGCAATCTGCTTTATACTCCTCCAGGACTCTGGACACATCTCGGTGGAGAATTTCTAAGGCCTCCGGAGTAGTAAGTCCCAATTTATCTGCGAATTTCTGACTCTCTCCTGTCTCATTAGGTCCAGCACTACCCTCGGCTCTATTTCCCTCCATTTCCTATAATATTCACGCAAGTTAGAAAACATCGCCAGGGTCAATCTATTTCCGGTACGCAAAATTCACAGAATAACGAACGAATTTCCGAAATTAACTCAAAACGTTATCTAACTTAAAAAATGTTTGATGGGTCATTTTACCCAGGAATATCTGACCTTTAAAGAGAAGAAAATATCGAGGAATGATGAAAAATCGACGAATTACTCCTTTTGATAATATCAAAAAATTCCCTCCGATTATTTCTATTATTCATATAAACAATCGAACAAATAAAATGCTCGATGATCACCAAGAAAGAGAAAATAGTAATTCTAGTGAAACACCAAATAATAATTCATCGATAATGTAAATAAAGGGAAGCCAATGCACATTGATGATGCGATCTGTAAACAATGAATAATTGAAACAACAAACAAGCCCTCGTCAGTCTCTCTTCACCCCTAAAGAATCGAATAAACCTAAAAAAATTATATAACTAGAACTACATTTTCATGAGTGAAATTCTATTCCCAGTGGCTGCCTCATGAAATCCATAAAATGTAAATAAACACAAACAATTTTAGGTTACCACCAATTAATTACATAATTATCCTTTAAAAATGCACAAATTATTATTATCAATACCGACAGATAAGATGAAAAGAATTTGTTCAGAAAAAACCATCTCCAAAAATTCGAAAAATCATAAACAAAAAAATTTACAAGGCTAACAATCATCAATCATAAAAAATAGACAAATTCTGATTTCCCTTTGTGCCTGATCCTCAGAGAGTTAATTTCCAATTTATTTAAAAAGGGTTCAACCCAGGATCTTCAAAAGTTAAAAGCCATAGTGATAAAATTTTTAAACAGAATTCGATGAAAAATGTAAATAAAAACAAACAACTGCAGGTAGGAGTGCGTCAATTACATAATGCTTTTTGAAAAAAAAATCACCTTTTCCTGACTGATGTACGCATTAAGAACCGTGATAATCTCCTGGAGTGATCCTCACTGGAGAAACAGTCAATGAAAAATTACTGGAGTCCCCATTATCCTATCAGAAAACATCCCGAAGTCACTGAACTCAACGAACAACCCGGTGAACAACCGATGCCGATAACAGTCTTCGGTCAACTGAATGGTAAATCGGTTTTTTGTCCCTGAGAATCAGGGATTTTTCTCTTTTGACAATACGAGATGATTGGAGCGTCATCTGGCGCTTCTCGTGGTGGAGAACAGCTGATGAAAATTCATGCGCTCATTCCCATGAGAACGACTCGTTTTCCAGTGATCGAGTGCATTTCATTACAAGTTTGTCAAGTTGAGGATTGAAAGATTGTTTTTTTTTAATGAAATTGTGAAAGGCTTTGCGGTGGTGATTCAGGTGTCGGGATTTAGCAGGGGAGGGATTTGACGGGGATTTTTCGAGGCTGGGGATAACAGGGGACGAATGTTGTTTGTCGCTCGTCAGAGAGACATTTTTTTTTCGCTTGTCTCTGCAGGCGGTTATCTCCGAGCATCTGGAATTTCATGGTATGTTTATTAATTATTTGGGGTGCTCGGGGGTTGGTTGGGGGTTTTTGGGGGAGAGTAAACTGGAAAGTTGATTTTTAGGTTAATTCAGGTACTGACAGTTGTGGAGATTTGGGCACATGATGGGGATTTTTTGGGATGTTTTGGTTTATTTGATGGAGATACGACGTCTTGGAAGCTGTCTGTACTCTCTGGAGTGATCTTTTCAAAGAGATTTTGGGGATTTTTCATTTGCGAGAGCTTCAGAGCTGATATATTTTTTGGAATTTCGGAGTGAAAGGGTGGGATACGTCGATTTAGATTTTCCATGATTTTTATGAAATATTTCCGATATTAAGGGAGATGGAGAAATTATTGTTAGAAGCTCTTTTGAAGAGCTAATCGAGACCTAAAAAAAAGTTATCACAAAAATTTCGATTAGACCACATTCAGAGCATAATTTTGTTGAAGTTGACTTGATTCTTTTTTTGCTGCTTTTTCCGAATTTATTTAATTATTTCAGTATATCATCATTATTTATATTTATTTTATTCGTTGCTTGAAATGAAAATGTTTCTTTCTTTATTTAGCATTTTGGTAGATTAAACAATTATTTAATTAAGTAGAAAAATGAGATTCATTCCAATAAAAAATGATTATTTAATGAATATCTGAAGGATATTTGTGGAATAATCAGCCCGAAATTTTGAGTATCTCTAGAGTACTTTTAATTTATCATCGCTTTGTTCTTATTTCATTAGAAGATCGTGACAGTTGGAGCTAAATAATTTGAGTAACAAGAGGCATTATGAAGTCTTCAAGGAGGATAAATAGAGGAGGAGCAGTGCGTAGAATCAGTAGAGTAATTAGACAATGTATCTGCTTATTAGGTGCTCTTGGAACTTAGATAGTGCCACCTGGTCGCATCAGGTACAAGTATCTCTGTGATGTTTTCATCAGGTCTTGGCTGTAATCTATCGTTTCCCAGTTGCTTGGGATATCCGCAGGACAGCGAGGAACTAATTCCAAAAATGGCACGAGAGCCCATTATTCTCAATGTTTACGACATGGTGAGATGATTTTACGAAGTATTATTCATTTATTCTAAACATTTTGTAACTGTTTTCTGAATTTTAGTACTGGATCAATGAGTATACTACACCAATCGGACTCGGCGTCTTCCATTCAGGAGTTGAGATTTACGGAGTCGGTTAGTGAATTATTATTTATCCCACAATTTCGTTTTAATTCATTTTTTTTTTTGGTTTTTAGAATACGCATATGGTGGCCACACCCTTCCAATATCGGGAATTTTTGAGATATCTCCAAGAGATGCTGAGGAGCTCGGAGAACAATTCAGATTTAGGTAGAATAATTCCCATCAGGATTGGCATTTTTAAAAACCAATAGATTAAATAATTCAACAATTTTTTCAGACAATCTGTGCACATTGGGTACACAGATTTCACAGAAGAAGACGTGACGAGAATTGTCTCGGAATTGGGAAAAGATTTTCGAGGTGACAGGTACCATCTGATGAACAAAAATTGCAACCACTTCAGTGGCCAACTGACACAGGTAAATTGAAAAGAGGGCAAATCTAGAGGAGTGTGTCCCGATTTCTCAAGTTGAATCGTATCATCTCGTTGTTTTATCTCTTTATCGGGGATTCATGGGTTCTGATAAAAGAAAATCAATAGTGGTAGGAAAAAAAACTGATGTTTTGTGTGAAAAATTGTAGATTCTGTGTGGACAAGAGATACCAGGGTGGGTAAATCGATTGGCATACTTCAGTTCCTGTGTTCCATTCCTCCAACGCTGCCTACCAAAAGAGTGGCTGACGCCAGATGCCCTGACTCATTCCCTGAGTCATGTCAGCCATCACGAAAGTACTCCACCGTCTGAGAATTCATTGTAACATTTAGCACACGAGGGTGGTGGCAGCCAGTGTAACATTTTGAAATGTCGCAGGAGTCGTACGTTCTAAATTAATCGTAATTCAATTTAATCATTGAAAATTACTTGGGGATGATTGAAAAATCGTTAAATAGTTCATTCAAACAGCAGATTAGTCTCCTGAGGCTCAAAATGTGTCAAATCACTGAACCATCGTCGAGAAGTTCGAAGTCATTCGAGGGCAGCATTAAAAAAAACAAAAAACGTAGGGTGGAAAATCATTGAGTCGACAGAACTAGATCTCTTCTTTATCAAATTTCATCACTGGTGGTATCAATTTTTTTCATCCACAAGCATATTTCTCTGACACTTTTCTCGAAATACAGTGGAAACAAATTTTAAGCTATAAATTTTTGGAGAATTTGTTCAGGAAAATTCTCTGTCGGGAATTTCCTGTAATGGAAAGGAAGTTTCAAAAAAATTCGGGAGAAGATTCTTTTTGTGAGAAATTGAAGTTATCAGCGTAAAATTGTCTTTCCTCCAAAAATTTGTAGAGATCATTTTCCAAACATTCTTCAAAGCAAAAAAATTATTTAAAAATTACCGGAAGACGGTTTTCCATAGAATTTTGGTCTTGATGTAATTAGTACAAAAGTGATCGTCGACTCCATTAATTGACTCCCTGAAAAATTGAAGAAATCCAGAGAAATACCCGGAGTGAAATGCCTTCACAGTGCAACTGCAATTAAATTAATGAAAAATATCTGTTGATCAGTCAAAGTTTAATAGATAAACGATGTAATTAATGCCTACAAATTAAAGTGATTAGGAGACTGAGATTCGTGTAGCCATCCGGGTATTGACACGATATGAAGGTAATGAATTAATTGGCTTCCGTATTGTTACGAGTTAGCAGAAATTGAGAACTAATTCGTCTCTCTTGGTAAAAAAAAATAACATTAATATTTGCTTTAACTGAATAACCCACTTAATTATTGTGAGCGAGTAAATTAATCACAATGAGTTAATCGTGAACTAATTCACGCGTCCACTACTTTAAATGAAAAAAAAAATAAAGAGGATAAATAAAAAATATTTGGCAAGATATAATGGAACATTTCTGTGATGAGGTGAGAGAACGTCAGTCTTTGACACGATTGAAAAAACAAGTCGTTACTTATCAGTTAAACTATTATTTTCAGTGAGAGCAACGAGGAGATGAACAAATAAATAGGATTATATTCTATAAATTTCGATAATTTTAATAAGACTACATTCTAGTTGTGACGTAACGAGAGAATGCAAAATTTTTGCTCGTTTCCTCAATTTGTAATATTCCACAATATATTTCTGCACAATTAATGGATTTCATTGTCATCATAATTAACTCAACGAGTTTAGTCTCAGCTGCATTTAATTCCTTTAAGTCTTTAATTTGATGCATGACACACACACCATACAGTTAAGTAACAATAAAAGAAGAAGTTTATTGTGAAATGGTGAATTATCGGAGACGAATGGAATTCAGTGAATTGATAGTGAAGTGGCGAATGATCAATAAAATTTAATGCTTTGTTAATTGCGCAAATATTCCATAAGCGAGACATATTTTCATCATAAAAATTGGTTGAAGAAAAAGTAATTATCCTTTTTTAATGGGAATTACTCATAGATAAAAGGATTCTATATCCATCGACTTGTAAATAATTGAAGTACCAGATTTTGCCACTTCACTACTGATATTTTTCATCAAAACAAATAAAAAGATTTAATAACTGATTTAATGGATTGGCACCTCTGGAATTTTTTGAGAAATTAGCGCTTCAATTCGTCTCCAGTTACCATTTCCATTATAAATGACAGGCACTCCGTTTGAAGATCGTTGTCGGAAAGATGATGTTACTTGTTACAGAAAGAAAAAAAACCTAGTGAAATTTAAATTAAGAATGAATGATAATGCATGTTGTATAGAAATCATTTTTCGATGATTAATTAACAATGAATCGCCATAAAACATCAAGATTATAAACAATTGTGTTTACTTCTCCTTGGTCCAACATATTATTTACTCACTCAAACTTTCACTGTTCTTTTATGTTTTATTAATGTCTTATTATCTCGATCGCCACTCAATAAAATGTGCGCACATTTTTCAACTTCATTTCGAGTTTGAATGTTTCCATTATTTATAATATTTTTGTATTTGTGGATGGTGTGAGGATTTCATGAAATAATTTTGTTATAATCGATTGGAATCGGCACATAATAAGGAAATCCCTATTTTTATTCGTTTCTGGTTAAATATGAATGCTTTTCCGTGATAATTAGACAAAATTCGATAATTTCGAATGAAATTTGACAAAATATGTCAATCGGTAGAAAGATTTTTCTTCAGCAGTTCATGAAATAGTCACGACATCCTCAAACAAATCAGTATAGTTCGATATTTTTATCGTTTAGATGGTAAATCGTTAAGGACACTAGAGATTTGTATGAGTGAGAGTATTTCTGAAGCACTTATTGCAGGATAATTAATTGAGATTGAATGAATTATATCATATTTGAATATGGTAAAACGAGAGAAATAGTAGATTTCATCCGTAGATCAGTTTCTTTTTTATTTTTTTCTTTTTTAGAGCTTTTCTTTTCAATAATCTGTAGCGATGTGGAAGTGATTTGTTACGATTGTATATCAACCTGACGAAGGTATAGTAATAAAAGATAAAAATCGAAATGAATCTATTGTAATTTTTGTCATCGAACCAGCAGAAATGTTTATTCAGCCTCGACGTGATGAATAATTCATAAATAATTGAATTTTCAGACAATTGTTTTCATCTCTCAATTAAATTCAATCTTTTTTGGGCTGATAGAGAGGTCCGCTACTCAGAACTTACTTTCCCGAGAATTTTCACAAAAAAATGGATTTTCAAAAAAAAATTTTTTCCTCGATTTTTCGAAAAAAAATGCATTTTTATTGATTTCTGAAAAAAAAATTATTTTCATCTCTCAATTGAATTCAATTTTTTTTCGGACTAATTGAGAGATCTGCTTTTGAATTGCTGCTGATCTGCTGCTGAATTTTCAGACAATTGTTTTCATCTCTCAATTAAATTCAATCTTTTTTGGGCTGATAGAGAGGTCCGCTACTCAGAACTCACTTTCCCAAGAATTTTCACAAAAAATTGAATTTTCGAAAACAATTTTTCCTCGATTTTCAAAAAACAATGTATTTTCATCGATTTTCGAAAAAAAAATATTTTCGTCTCTCAATTGAATTTAATTTTTTTTTTTATTTATTGAGAGGTCCGCTACTCAGAAGTGACAAGTTTCCCCGAGAATTTTCACAAAAAAATGGATTTTCAAAAAAAAAATTTTCCTCGATTTTCGAAAAAAAAAGTATTTTCATCGATTTTCGAAAAAAAATTATTTTCATCTCTCAATTGAATTCAATTTTTTTTGGACTAATTGAGAGGTCCGCTACTCAGAACTCACGAGTTTTCCCGTGAATTTTCACGACGGAAGATATCCATCCAGCCATAATGAAGAAAAATCTATTTGTCCTATCGTGCGAATGACATCCACAAATGCGTCTAATTTTCGAAATAGTGTGAAGTCCCTCCCACATCCTGAAAATACCAAAACGAAAACAGCAATCACATGGTGGAATAATCAGGAAATAAAATACCTCTGAATTTCAGAAATTCCACTGCAAAAATACGGAAATACATCGCACAACCGTTATTTATAATTGCTTTCCCTCCTTTTAGTAAATACTACAGACATTCCACGACAGCTATTAATAAATTCTTTTTTACAATGACATTCTAAACCCGTATGTGTGTTAAAATGTTGCATAATGGAACGAGGGTATTGTATTACAGTTGAGTTAACACCGGAGATAGACTGGGGCACTGCTTTTTTATCCTGAAACCGATTAATTATGTTACTATCCGATTTCAATATTTTTTTTCACACTTTTTTCATGTTTTTTCTTTCACCAAGAGGGGAAATATGTTACAACAGCTGCGCCAATCAATTCTGAACTTTACATAATGCTTTGCATCATGTATCATGGAATAATGCAATAACCACCGTTTCATCTTCACAATTGTTTATTTGCTTTTGTTCCACGGGTGATTGCATACTAATTAGCGAGTGCCAACTCGTCCTCGGTTTCACGAGGTGAAAACTCTTGTGTATGTTAGACTCTCAGAAAAAATTGCAGCTTATTTTTATTTGTTCATGCATTTCTGTCAACCCTAACTGATGACCTCAATCCTTTACTACTACTCATTGACCCATAACTTTTTTTCTATTTTTAATTAAAATATTCGCAAAATTATGTCATAAAATAGAATATCGTATTTGCATTTCTCACTCCCAAATCGGTCTTCTCGCAAAAAATGGCAAATGGTGGGCTTAAGGTAATGAATAAAACAGGAAAATAATTTTTTCCGACTTTTTCCGTTCCATTCCAGTCCATTCCATTTGTATAAACAAACCCATAGCCCCCAATTCCCCCCAACCCCTGGCCACTTTTGTATTTCCCGGGATTGACCTGCGCAGGTGCTAGCACCTGCGCATCTCCCCCCATCCTAGGGACAACGGAAAACTCCCCACCGCGGGTCAACAAAGCGAAATCACCCCAGGGAACAGCTCTCTGATAAACATCATTTGTTATCACCTCGATAAGTCACAGGAAAACACCCAAAGTTTCTCAGTAAGAGTGTCACACCCCGGGGTCATCAAGTACCCCATCAAGTACCCCATCAAGATCCCCAACACATCAAAAAAGTCTGAACCCCTCGTGAACGATCAGATGACAAAAATCATTGAAAAGACTAGTCTGTGAAGTGCATCCAGAGGTGCATTGTTGCAGTGTCCACTCCCGGGGCATGACTCCAAAAAAAAAATAATATCCGAACAAATTCCCCTTCGATCAGCAACACCGCCTTCCTCTTAACAACTGCAACACTGTAAAATAGCCAACCAAGAATGAAAACACTAATCGTGTGTCATGGCTGACTCACCAGCAACAACAGAACAGAATCAGCATCAACGAGAGTTGGACAGTGATTTTGTGTTCAATTGGGCAGGAGCATTATCTCAACCCAAATAATCTCAATGGACAAACCACCAGGGACAATGTCCCCAGGATTTTAACGATATTAAAACTGAATTGATATCCTGCGTTAGTGAGGAATGAGACGAGCGGAACTGAGAGATAATAAAAGCGTCAGTGAATCCTTGTTCTCTGTTCTGTTCTGTCCCTTTCTGTTCTGTTATTTTCTGTTGAGTTGTGTGAGTGAGAGGAAGAAAAAAAATAGATAGGCTGTAGGAAGCTAAACACTGCGAGTTGAGACTGGAAGACTCACTGCATGAATAGTGAAATATAATCATTTCATCATCATTTCATCGTAAATTATTGTGGGACAAAGAAAATATTGAAACATAACCCAAATGTGGTGGTTGGGTTGAGACATTTCAGGGGATTTTTATTGGTATTTTATTGGGACTTAGTGGACTTGAGTAATTTAAGTGACTTGTGCTCAAATTGTTGTTGGATATAAAGAGACAATCATGAACTCATTGAGTGAGTTCTGCTCGTTATTCTGCTGTCCACCCTGTCCGTCCAGGATAGTTGCTAAATTGGCATTTGCACCACCTGAGCCAACATACAGTTTTATCGAAGATGAGGGCTCAAAATTTGCCATATCTTTATCGAAACGTGCCGAGTGGCATTACACAGAGAGGGAGAAGGAGTCTGTTGAGGGTTTTTATGCACGTACATCACGTGGAAATAGAATAGCTTGTCTATTTGTGAGATGCTCGGCAACAGCGAGATTTACCATTTTATTTTCCCATGGCAATGCTGTTGATCTGGGACAGATGTCGAGCTTTTATTTGGGTCTTGGATCCAGGATAAATTGTAACATATTTAGTTATGATTATTCTGGGTATGGGGTGAGTGGTGGAAAACCATCTGAGAAGAATCTTTATGCTGACATTGATGCTGCCTGGCATGCGCTCAGGACACGCTATGGAATCAGTCCTGAGAATATTATACTTTATGGCCAGAGTATTGGAACTGTGCCTACTGTTGATCTTGCTGCTAGATATGAAGTTGGAGCTGTTATTCTGCATTCACCTCTCATGTCTGGGATGAGGGTCGCTTTTCCTAATACCAAGAGAACTTGGTTCTTTGATGCATTTTTGAGGTGAGTCCCCAGCTCTCGATTATTATCCTCATTGTAATAACTACAATTTGAAAAATTGATCTTTTCAATTTTTCTACCACTCCTAAAGATCTTTTTCTGACTTCATGAATTCATCAGAAAATATCTTTATTTTACACAAATGTATTTTTCACTACTTTATGAATTTTTTTTTCTACAAAGAAGAAGATTTTTGCAGTTTTAAATTAATTATGGCAGGAGAAATTATCTACGATAAATGGGCCTTTGAACATTTTTTAATTAAAATAATTTACTCCAGGGGGAATGAAAAAAACTTCTCCATGCAACTCAACGAGTTGTGGAATACAAAAGACGAACAATACTGCGCAATTTCTTTCATAAAAGAATAACTTTGTATTTTCCCTTGTCTATTCATAGAAGACAAAGTTACAAAGCTATCAAAGTCTAGAGGTTTCAGTGGAGTTTATTCATTATCTTAAAAGGATTAAACTAAGAAGATAGAAATGTACACAATATGAGGAAAATATTGTTTTTCCATTGTAGCGACGAGGATTGGCCTCTCGAAACGGGGAATTACATTTATGAGTAGCAGAACACTATTTCCGATGTGATTAGCATACAGAAATGCGGAAAAATCATTCAGGGAATTGAGCGATAGCCCTGGAGAAATTCCAGCAACTCAGAAAGGAAAATATGCATTGCAATTCGCGATGCATGAACTCATTTATAAAATTCATTTTTCGATACGAGAGATCTTTCCAATTTTATAACAATATTTTGCTGGAAGAAGTACTCAATATATTTGGGTAGAACGGTGATAGTTAAAATGTCAGTTTTTTTTTGATGTAGTAATCCCCTGATGTGAGAGCACTTGTAGTTAATTACCGATTAATTATTAATTACAGTATAGACAAGGTGCCGAAGGTAATGTCGCCAGTACTGGTGATTCACGGTACAGAAGACGACGTAATCAACATCAGTCATGGGCTGGCAATCTACGAGAGATGTCCCAGGCCGGTGGAGCCTCTGTGGGTTGAGGTAATACATCCTTTCCATATTTCAACAGAACTTTACTCCCCCAGGACCCCAGTGGTTTCGGCTATTTTAATTATTACAATTTGTCAGGAAGTTGGTCGACATATTTCAGCTGAGGAATTTCATTGGAAGTTATATGGCCTGGCACAGACTTACTGTCACGTGAATTAATCCATTGGCTCGCTGACAGGAGATATTATCGGGAATAATTATATCACTGAATATTTTATGATCCTTGTACTTTGGGAGATTTGATAACAACTTCAGCTTTCAATGATAACAACGATTAATAATGATCGTTTTTCGTTCACCGTTTATTACGTTACGAATTCTTTACCTTGAATATATTTATTTGTCGGAATTACAGATTATTGTTTTTTAAATATTTTTGGTTGAATTTCACGTGATAATTAATTGATGAAGAAGGGGAAAAACCGCCGCAGGTTGCACTTGAATCGACTAGCCTTAGATTATCAGCCATAAATTTTATCTACACGTCAATCGATTGATTTGTTGGAATTATATATAAAATGTACTTGAAATATTGAATCAATTAATACAGAATAAGGAATTGTCATGGGTCTTTTAGTCGTACAGGTATTTTTAACACAATCTGCATGAAAAGTTTGACCTCATCTCCTGTTTCTCACAACTTCTCAGCAAATTTAGTTTATATTCCAAGGATGGAGGATCTATAAATAGTCGGATAATTCAAGATTTAATTTTGTATTCTATAAATGCTACCAGGTCTCAATGACGAATGAAAAGACAGGATGAGTTGAATTTACTCGAAAGAGAATAGTTCTTGAAAAGGATTTGATTCTATAAAGAAATATTGAAATACTCCCAAATATTTAAACAATAAAGAACATCTATTTTCATTTACTTTTAAATAAATAAAATGCCTGCGATTGATTGACTGTTATAAGATTCTTAGAAGTTAGTCTACAAATTAAATTATCGAGACTCGAAGGATTCTAGAGACTGGCGCAGGAAATGGTCCCCCATGAATAATAAATTTAATCATGAGAATCCATGGGAGTGATCCTCATGAAGAAAAAGCCCAATTAACTGATGAATAATTTCAGGGCGCTGGTCACAACGACGTGGAGCTCTACAATCAGTATCTGGAGCGACTGAAACACTTCGTAAGCGTTGAATTAGTAAACTGACGTAGATTGAGCCTCCCAGACAAGGAGGGAGGACAGGGTGAAGGTGAGGATGATTTTGATAATAAAGATAACGACTCAATATCAAACTACATAAACACAATAAGTCGTGCTATGCTGATATGCGACGACGATGAGCCTTCACCCGTCTCCAGCGACGAAGTATTTTTTATATGCGAGGAGCAGACTAATGTCAAATGTGATGATAAAAAAATAATAAAAGACTCAAACGATAAGATGAAAATTGAATTTTATCCGCGAGTGCAGTCTGGCATTCAGAAGAAACCAACAAAAACATTGAAGGCAGACAGTATCGATGAGATTAAAAATACCCAGAAAAAAATTGGCAATATTTTGAGTAGAAAGAAAAATAAGAAGGTATTCTGCGATGCATCATCATGCACTGCTGACGATAATAATCAGATATTTGAAAAAATCATAACAACTGGTGATAACGATGAGGGACATGAGACTGCTCACACGATACTCGTTAAAATACAGGTTGAAAATTGCTCCCAGTGTCCAGATAAATCGATATCAGTTTATTCACACGATATGAATCAGAAAAAAATCAATTGCATTGAGCAGTGCAAGATTAAAAATAGCAAGACAGTTGCTGTACAGGTGAATTTCAATTCAATTGAATCAGCTGTTGAGTCACAGTGCGTTAAGATAAGTAAAATACGTCGTTGCAGTAGGGCATCGAGATTCTCTCAGACATCGATAACATCAAATAAAGGGAAGAGAACAAATAATGAACAGGACGTGGAGAAATCGCCTGTGGCTTCTGCATCGAGCCAACCGGAGAATCCAACGAAAATTTATCTCTGGAGAGGGAAGAATTTCAAGAGTCAATCGATGACACACAAGACCAACGAGAAGAACTCCGAGACTGTTGCTTGCGATAACGACGATAAGAGCAAAACGATACAGGGAAAGAGCTTTTCGGTGGATAGGGGATCGTTGAAGAAGAAAAAGAGTCAGGCAATCAGTCCAAATAAGAAGTCAAATCGCTCGTCATTGACTATTGGCTCTGATAATATCAGTATCAATCTGTCAAAGTACTCGCCCTGCGCCAGCAGACTCGCCGCTAGCTCAAAGATTTTGGGGAATAATGTCAATTCATCGTCGACATTGAGCCCTGAGAGTCCCCTGCATGCTGTCAGACCCAGGAGCCCAGGGAGATTGGCTGAGCCTGCTATTGAAAAAGCCGAGGCTGAGAAGATGACGCTTCAAGCTAGCTTATCACTCAATATTGATCAGTTCAAGAAGACTCATCCAACACCTAGAAGTAGGAGCGTTGGTGACAGCTGTGTCACATCACCCACCAGTGAAGCTACAACAACCATGAGCTACTCACCAACTGGCACTGAAATTCTATCCCTCGATGAAGTTGGACACCATTCAACGAATAATGATCTTTCTCTGTCTGCACCGGATTTGAAAGTTCTCAATGGCATTGCGGGACTCACCACACCTTCCAAGGTCAATCTCGAAACCAAGTGTTAATTATCAGGATTGAGGGAGGGATAGAATAATTTTTGTTTAATGGGGATTGCAAGGTGTGAAGAGGTGGAAAGGACAAGGATATTTTTGGCTGATGCACATTGGTGGAATCTTTTGAGGGAAAAAGTTTGCCTGGATGTCTTCAGAGTGGAAACTTCTCTCGTTCTTGAGAAGTTGGACAGATAATCGAGGCGTCAAGGGTTTATTTGGGGATTCTGTGGATGATAGTTTCGTGGGTTCTTGATGAGGCCGTTTATCTCTCATCTCTTGAGATTCTTTTGATACTGAAGATTCAGAGCTTTCAGATTCGTTCTCGGTGGGTATTTGGGAGGCGAGGTTTTCGCTTGGGGATTTTTGTTTGTTCTTTTTTTTTTCGTTGCGATAGCTTTATTAGATTGTGAGGCTTTCGTCAGGAGCTCTGAAGACAAATGACTGAATTATGGGAGGATGAATTGAATCCTTTCGTCTTCGAAAATCACTGGGAGTGAGATCAGTCTCGATGATAATGAAGAAAGCTAAGGAACTAACACGTAATCTTTGATGTCTCCGTCATCTCAGTCGAGTGCTTTGTCAAGGTCGTTTTAATCGTTCATGACAATCGATATTGTTGCTACACGTGTCACTGGTTCAAAGGAAATTTATCGATTTACTTGGGCTTTACTTTTCTTCGGGAGTTTTCTGATAAAATCCTAGTGCCAAAGAACAATATTGAGATTTATCTGTTTTTGTCGGTTATTTTTATTTTTTTCTTTGTAGATGTGTGGGGAGTACAATTCTCTCTGGTAAACAATTGTCTGGGGATATTATAAATTTAATTGTGAGGTGCACATCAGATTTGACTTCAATCGAATCAATTATGGGAAAAAATGGACATCCAATTGAATTAATTTTTCTAAGGATCTTCATAAACAAGAAATTAACTCCCAAATTTTCTGAATACTCCTATACTCGCTCTCTAGATTACTCCGGAAATGGAAAACTAGTTGTTTGTCTTTTCATTGCAATTTTTATCTATTCAGATGAATTATTATTATTAGAGATATTTCTATTTCTAATTACAATAATTCTCATTATCGAACTGACTCATCTTTTCGCTACTGGCATATTAAATATTTCCATGCGATAATTTATGCATTAGAAAAATAATTTTCAAACATATCAGGAGGTCCATTTTACCCTAGCTCTCCCCTGTGCATTCATTACAATTGCGTAATTGAGAGACAAAGAGGATCGAATAATGAGTGAGATGAATGAAATTTTTTTGACCTCAAAAGATTTCAGAATTTTATGATCAATCAGATTTGGCATTTAATTAATTTTAGTCCGAAAAACATGATTATTATCATTGTAAGCAGTTACTTACGAAGTTTATGTTATGATAAATTGGTTAATGATTAAAATAATTTTCTTATGAATTTTCTGTTTTTATTTTGAGCTGTACGATCTATTGTACGTCCCATACATCTCAACATTTCTTCATAATAAACTATTGAAAGCATTCGATAATCGAATTGTTGTAAAGTTCGACGAGAAAGTTGATACTGCCCTACATTAATTGTCTGCATCTTTCATTAGCGAGTTATCCTGTACTATTCATCTTAAGGAGAAGCAATATATGCATAAATATATAAGATAGTTAACGATATACATTAAAACCGATTAATAGTTAATAAACCCACCAAATAGTAATGAGGAGAAATAACAGTTCTTCCACAATTTTTAGCTAACTTGAATATACAAATGATTATCATTAATGAAATATATAAATATATGTGCGGCGATTGGCGCTATCCTGTGTCTTACCGAAAACAAAACAAAAATCATTGATACTGAGAGTAATCTTTTACACGAGATAATAATGAAAATAGATAGGGACAATATCATTGCCAAACTCGACTAAATTAGGTAAACTCTGAAAATTTTAATGGGAATGGGGAAATTAGAGTGCGTGTATTGTGGATGGAAATTTTGGGGTTGGTGTACAGATGGGGATGTGTTTTTTCTTTGGAAAGCATTTGATTGAGGTGGGAATTAATGTTAAAACTCCATTTTTTCATTATGCGGGAATGAAAAAGAATATTTTATTTTCTTTACAATTTTTTTCTGACAAATTAGTTCGTTAAGAAGGAGAAGTGATTAAAAAATGTGAATGAGTTTGTGGAATTGATGATTTTTCATTGAGTATTGAGAATTTATTTTATGTTGTTTAAATATTCGAGAGGATTTGTCTTGAATTATTTTTTTTATTGGACGCCAATGTTATTTCTCACCTGGAAATCAAAGGGCTCCCATGGGCTGATGAATCGCCGAGTAACGAATGATCGATACAATTTAAAAAATGTCTAATCCTAGGACATGGTAATTCATATTATTTCTACGAATGTTCAGCTGTACTTAAGGCACTCGACGCAGAAAAGTAAACGATAAGAAATCTGAATTGAATTGAGTGAGAGTTAATGCCAATTACTCAACGAGAGGTTGAAATATTATTTTTTCATGAATAAGTTTTAAAAATTATGATGAAAACGATAGAAAGAGGAGTTATGAAAAAATATCGTTTTACTTTGAAAATTTATTTGCTTTGTAGACTGGAAATTATTTCAATTAAATGTGATATTTTCACTCCATCTGTTAGACAATTACCTCATTCCATTGTTTTTTCTCCCTACGAATAAATACGTTAATTAGTTATTTAAATTGATTGAAAAATCGTAAGAATGTGAAGTGCTTTATGAGAAAAGTACTTAGTTGGTGAGGATTTTTATTAGTTTTAAAAAAATGGGGCTTTGTACATTCGAAACGATTCTATACAAATGTTGGGAAAGTGAAATACAAATTTTGATTGAATATTTGTGTCAAGTAAATTTTTCAGAACTATGAAAGTTGTTAATTACCATAAATGAGGTGTACAATCGTTGTAAATAGTTCGACGACTGTAACAATAATATTAGCGAGAATTAATGGAATAACTGGTGCAGGTGGAAAATACCGAATGGGAGTCATTGGGACAGAATTAATTCGATTTGATGGGAGACTTCACGGTAATATTCAACATCGAGATTGATTTTTGTGATTGAATAACGATTCCAGGAATTCCTCGTGAATCCAACGGACTTCATAAATCGAGAGTTCCATGGATTTACACCAAATTTATTTGTTTGACTTATTTGTTGCAAAAAAATAGCTGTGGGACTAATTGAAAATATTTTAAATTAACAATTCAATAGTTGTCACTCGATTATAGATTTTTTTATTTCGTTATCTATTGGATTATTTAATTTGTCATTAGAGTCAGAAAATAATGTACGATACTGAGGATAATTTAAGTGGATAACTGAAGATTATTAGATAAATGTCTTGGAAACAAATGGATTCTTCATTGCTCAAGTAAATGGATAAAAATAAATATTGAAAAAATTTATTTAAAATTGGATGGGTGGGAAAATTATGAGTCCATTGTAGATAAAAACGAACGGTTGATTAAAAGATACGTCAGACAAATGCCATTAATTTATCTGTAAATGAAAAAAACAACAATTCCAACACATTCCCATTGAAATCGAATTGCATGTGTTCCCATCTCGTTTTATGAATTTTTTTCCACCGCGCACATGTACCAGCATTTCGTGCAAGCAGATTTAATTTGTCCAACTGCAGTATTTAACGATTGCAGGCGACAAAACTAACAAAAGAACATACTGAATGTGTATTGTTATTTTCGGAGTGTTTCAATAGCAGTTTTTCACCATTTTTTAAACCTTAAAGCCAAAATTGATGGAGGAAAGTGTCGATTGTGAGAGTTATCACGAGATAATTCAATTTTAAACTACAAAAGAGAAGATTAAAATCCATTTTCAATACTAAGTACATGTGCATTTAATTTAGGTGATAAGTTATCACGTTTGTTGACAAATCAATCTCCACTTGATTAATTCACGGATATTTTAACAATATGGAATGAAAAATCTAAAAAATTGTCGAATTAAGATTTGAGTATTATTAATAAAGTAAAGATTAATTCCTCGTATGAATCGTTGATTATGTACAATTATTATGTGAATTACATATGACTATATAAGCACACTGACTCTTTTCATTTTTTTTTTGTGGTTTTAATGGGCCCTGGTTTACCTCTTGATGGACGGGTAATTGTGATGGATGAGGCTTGTAATTGAGTGCAATTGTGGGGTAAGTTGAAGGAAATGTAGAGAAATGAGCTTTCTGACAAAACGAAGAGAAGCTATAACTCAAGGTTATCCGAGTACCTTTTTGCAGGTCTGCACCCTTGGAAAGAAATAAAATCTCGCAGACTGTTCAGTTGTGCAGAAACTCTCAAAACATTTCCCAAAACTTCACCTACCCTTAAAAATGTTTATTCAACTTTTTCGCATTGCGATCGAGTCTCAATCAATCAATTGTCTCAATCAAGAAAATCTCGATTTTATTTTTTTCGTTACATTTTTGTTTCCGTAGAATTGGAATTATGGAAAATACAGTGGAAATGTTTAAAAAATATTGTCGGGTGTTTCGCGTAGGGAGTGGAGTCGTCGGAAGCGGAAATTTCCCCGGACTTCCAGCAGAATAATTTCCATGACTTGAACCCTTTTATTACCTCTACCTCTGTGATTACGAGAAAAATATTATTCGGAGTATTTCGAAGGAGATAATTCACACCTACATGAACTCATACATTCTGTCCTCTCTATTCAGTACTAGAGTCCATAAAATCACTGTGAAAACTCCCGGAAATTTCTTTTTCTCCATCTCCCTCAATTTTCCGGGGAAATAATTCATCTCACGCAGTGTATGGCCGTAAATTATCACCGAATGTAACTTTTTTTTTTCAACTTGAAATCTAATTTATCTGGGTCTTTAACAGGGTCAACTGAATTTTCCAAATGGCACTGCGTGCTCTAATAATACAAGAGCAAACTTTTTGTATAATTGAGTCTACACGCTAGGCTTAACCCACTGGTAACAAACTTTTTAACCCGGAGGGAACATTGTTGGAAAACCGCCAATTCACGCAACTGATAATTCGTTTTTCATTATCAAACAGCAAAGTTAATTAATACCCGCATTTTCCGTTCGCTGTCGTTCCGTGGAAATTTTACGATTTCACTGATAAATAACAAAATTCCTGCTACCGAAAAATCGCATTCTTCTGGTTTTTTTCTTCCGAATGGAAGTCTTATATTTAATCCTTTTTTTTATTCTCTAATTTCAATTGCAAGTTGTTTAGAATTTTATGAAACATGAAAAAGGGTGTATGCACTGGAAAATTCGAAATTTGGAAATGAATTTTCCGAAATTTTCATTTTATCGTGCGTTTCAGCTGGTTTTTTTTATTTTAAAAAATTAAGAATTTGAATCAATGAAAATGGAATACAGGGCATATCTAAGTGCATTTATTGCTCCCAATATTTGTCTAAATAATTGATAACACTTGTTTACTCAGAGTTAGAGGTAAAACAAGGTTTAATTGGGCGTAAAACCGCATGAAATATGCAAACAAACGCGTCACTCAGTGCAACTGAGTACGTACAACTGGAGAGTGTAAACTATCTGCTGGGGATAGTTTCACCCGGGTATCAAATTAACTCTATTATTAATTGCCTCGCAGCAATGATTCAGAATCAGTAAGAACGTGTTTATTTATGCAAATATTGATGGAAATGATTTTCCGGGCTCGACGGTCAATGGAAAATGGTTGATTGAATTATTTCTAACCGTCCCAATCCAATAACAAAACTCAATAAACAATTGTCCAAAAAATGTCATCAACTTTTGATATTTCAATAACAAACATCAATCAATAAATAATAAATCAATCCTAAATATATAATGATAAATTCGATTGTATTCTAACGGCTTGAAAATTTGAGAAAATTGAGAAATTATAAACACAATTTTGAGATGAATTTTGAATTTATGATTGATCCAAGTGCGAATTAATAATTAATAAAATCGTAATGATAATGATAATTATTATTTTATTCAGGTGTTTGGTTATTTATTGTCTTCCAGGGATGGGGAGGCGGTTGATTAACGTATATTTTGAAAGAGAAAAGTAAAAAAAATAGTGGACTCGAAAAATCATAGCCTCATCTATCCAATTTCCGGATTACCAGGTATGATAAGGAGTAGCTTGCGTGACAAGATACAGCAATAATAAAACTCCAATGACTGAAGAGGAAAGGAGGTACATGTGCAAAGTTAAGTTTCGGTTGTTGACGTATCGCCACGAAATGGTGTATTTCCCATTAAATAAATGCACCGAGAACGGAGAGGGCACGAACAATGAAGAAATGAAATAGAAAAAAAATGATAGAGTGGAAAAATAAGTCTTGAGACTGAGAGCCAATTCCAACATTTTCACCGAGCTAAAATGGCATGGGATTACCAAACTTTTGTGGTCTCGCGTGATCATCCAGCTGGATTTGACTTTAACTCAGTCATGACATGGAAACTGCAAGTGTGTGGATGAGCTATCTATTGAAAGGAGAGGGCACTTGGAGGTGATGGAGACGTTTGCTCTGGGAAATCATGGCTTTTACTAAATTAGTTCCATTGATTCACCAACGTCGAACAGCTCATTCACTCCAATTCCCATCATTTCACCATTGGTATCAATGGTTTGACTTCTCGGATAATTGGAGATTCTGATAATTAGGAGAAGCTGCTAATTTTATTTCAATCTAAATTTATCTTACTGGAGATATTTAAAATAATTTACATTAAGAGAAAATTCATTTTGAAGACAACCAGATTTTTTATTTCGAAAACAAAATTAGAAGTGGCTGATTAATAAAAAAAAATGTTTTTAGAATTTTCGAAATTGGTGTACCGAAGTGGAATTGTGAAAATTATTATATTTCATATTTTTTTGGAGAGTCGTCTGACCATTTTATATTTTCTTATTGAAATCTGAATATCTATGGGTGCAATTGAAAAAAATTATATTTTTTACTACATCCTGTAATAAAACCGCAATTTTTATTCGCAATTTTCCTTTTCCTTCCAATAGCCACTGTAAATCTCAAAGAGTGAAATTTTTTTCAACAAGAAAATTTCCTATTCGACCTAAATAAAACACGCAGAAGTATTTTTATATTTATATGAACATATGAATTCAGTGAGATAATCTTTCAGGTGAAAGATTCTTCTCCTGGAAGTCTGATCCTCACCTATCAGAGAAATAAAAACAAACACCCATGATTGATTGGAAAAATAAATATTTTCCCGCAACAACTCCATCAAAATGGCAAAGTAAATCCACTAATAAGGGGATAATTCATAAACAACATCGAAAATTGCCAGCAATCGCATAAAATCCCCCATAATCATCAATATCAAAACAGGTTTCAATTCTAATGGCAATTTTCGCTTTATGGAACCATTAAAATTCATTTTTTCGAAATAACACGTCAGTCGAGGTGAAATTATATCATTAGTTGGTTTCGCCGCGTATCTTTAATTAGCGCAAAAAATAATTGATAAAAATTCCAGGGAATTTCTATCGTTTTAAATAGAGTAGAAACGTCTTTCGGTGTTGGCTCCAGGGCTCACCTGCACTGGAAACCTGATGCGGATAATAAAAATGAAAACAGGTTACACAGCACCACCCTTGTTGCTGCCACGCTTTTTGCACTGCTGAAAACTCACTAGACGTTGTACTACCTGTATGTAACATAAACTCGTATTATATTAGGAGGATATTAGGATATTTTGTCTCCTGTTTCTCCTGCCATTTTCCCACTTACGTCCATTCCCCGCGCTAGTTTCTTCAAATTTCACTTGCGTTTCATCTCAATTTTCCAATGTCTCAGTGTTTATTCCATTTCCATCGAATTAAATATATATTTTCTTTTCATACGAGATTATATCATATATTTTATTATATGATGCATTGGCAAAGGAAACGGTGACAAAGCGTTACGCCAATTTTTAAATTAATATGAATATGAGTGATTTCCGTTTTCCAGTGAAAACTTGACGTGAAAAATCATTCAATCTTTATTATTTAAGAATAAAATAATTATAAAATAATTAATAGCCAAGGAATTAACGATAATTTATCGATGGAAAACGAAAAGAAAACGGAATAAAAAAAAATTTATACAACTATATTATTTATAAAGTAATTAATATATAACATAATATATAACATAATTTATAACAAGATTATTAATGAATTTTTAATAATGTAGTTGTATAAATTTTTTTTTATTCCGTTTTCTCATGTCATGGGAAATGTGAAGTATCATTTTCCAAGGATAGTGACAAATTGATGTATTGGTGATGAATATTTCTGTGTATGGCTTTCGACGAATGCATTGGCCGATTTTGCCGGTTCTTATATTTTTTTCATGCCGGGTTTAATTTAATTGGTAGAAAAGTGCAAGCAAAGCTCTTGAAGGGACACGATGTGATGAGGATGGGAAAGTCAGTTGGGGTTTTCCGTGCAAGTGCCTTAGTAAAATTTGCGATCGTTTCACTGAGAGACTCAGTATACCTAGACTCAACTTGGAAAATCCCTTGATAATAGCGACGTCTCACTACCCGAGGGAAACTTACCACTCGCTCGAAATCTAATTATAATTCTCGTCCACAGCGATATTCCTGCGTTACCTTAATTTTCTTTCAGTTTGAAATCCAACTTGAGGTAGTGTTACGGTTATACATGCGAGGATTGTCTAATGGGAGAAGAATTTTCTCTATTAACTTTTGAGAGTCGACGAGAGGATGGAAATGTGATGGGAAAATGGAACCCTAGAATTTGCAAATCTCACAATTACCTCGAAATCTCTCTCGTTGTCTCTTGAATTTTACATGAATAACTGATGAAATTTGGTAGAAATTGCTAACATCATGCGCGCAGAAAAAAATTATCGAAAAAGTCGTGTAATTGTCAAGCGGAAGTGATTTTCTCATTTTTTCCCCGATACTCAGGAAAAATCCAGGAAAAACACGAAATTACTACAATGCCTATTTTTTTCAATTATTTTTTTTCAATTACAATTACAATTCGCGCAGATAAATTTCCGAATCATCGAAATGTCTGGGTAAAAGTGACAATTTTTCCAAAAATTTTTACGCAAACATTAATAAACATTCCAAACTATGTGAATTATCCAGGTATTGAAAATTCACTAGATCATAACGAATTATCTAGGTATTGAAAATTCACTAGATCATAACGAAAACCCTGATTTTCTAAAATATTCAGGACGAATATAAATTTCCCGTCGATTTTTCATCAAAATAAAATTCACCCACGACCATAAAAAAATTTAATCATTAATCAATGAATTTTAGATTGACTTCAGAAAATTAATGTTCGACAAAAATCCCAAGGGCTCCTACACATTCCCATTTTTTCAGATGCACTATAAAATCCCAGAGTAATTGTGCTATACCTACGCCCCTCGCCCCCGCTCACCCCCTCCCCCAAACCCAGCCTTTCCACCAGTTAAACCCAATTATCCTCGCAATCATCACGACCAGCAGCCAATGCTCACCCCATCATCAAAGCTCAAAAAAAAGCGAAGAAAATCCGACTAATCAACTCGAAAAAACGCAAAATCAAAAGCAAATAAAAAATTACCCGAAACGATAATGATACCGAGTGACTTGAAGTTGTCAATAGGATAATCTCCATAATTTCGCTAATCCACGTAATGAGGGATTACAACAACAACGATAAACGTTGAATTAGCGTGCCCGATATAATATAACAGCTGTAGATTTATGAAGGAGGTGCGCCAGGTTGTCAACATTCTCACATGGTGTGCGTAGGTTGAGATATTGGCGTGTGTATTTTGATGCTGTTGGTGTATATCCTAGTTAACATTGCCCACCCCCTCGTGGTTCTTCCACAGTTTGTACCCAGTGGCAACGTCAACGACATGACAACCTCCAGGGTTTCCATGGTGGATAGTGGAATGGGTATTGCGATAGCTCTTATCGCTTCACGACGTATCGCCACGCCCTCGACGTTGAAGCGTCACGCAGTCTAGCCTCCCGATGCCGACGTACATGATAAAACTATATGTAGTACATTTCGACACTAACCCGTCAACAATCCCTCGAAGATCAGGTTCATCAGTCCATCATTCACTATTCTATTTTTTAAACAATCCTCAAATCATTTTAAAAATCTACCCTTTCCATTCCCACCAACAATTGAAAATATATTAAGGCTCGGGTGGATTATCTAGAAAAGATAATTTACTCCGAAATTCGGATTCCTAATTACTTTGGTAATTAATCGTTTTTTCCAATACCAATAATTGTTAGCTAGCGTTCTAGCGGTTGTCAACAACTAGGCCGCTAGCTAACAATTATCGGAAAAAACGATTAATTGACGGAGTAATTAGAAGTCCCAATTTTGGAGTAAATTATCTTT